>NW_028246159.1:0-205564 GCF_964263255.1 Lissotriton vulgaris | reverse complement strand
CTGTTTTCTTGTAACTCGGTTCTAGCGAGGCACGAGATGGCCACCACACTTCCTGGTTTTGAGTGTTGACAGACAGTTCACAGCCAATCAGCATGCAGCTCGCGCTCGTAATTGAACAGATTTCCGTACGCGTGCTGAACTCCGTCTCTAGATATTGCTATGATTTTACTTGCAATATTATCAGAAACTACTGAACGGATTCACACCATTTAACACAAAGCACAATCTGCGAACAGAACTCTACCACTCTGCCAAATTTTGTGTAATTCCGTTCAGCCGTTCGGGCTGTAGCCCTGGCTAAAGGTCCCTATGGAAAATTGCATGGGGAAAACACGTTTTGGGACCCCCCTTTTTTCTCGGCCCTCACTTGACGAATCACCCCCAAACTTTCAGGGAAGGAGCGTAACCAACCAGGCCATGTTCTTGGAGAAATTCACGAAGATTCGTCCACCAGCGTCAAAGTTATTTCAAATCGATTTTTGTGGATTTCCTATGGAAAGTAGTTCTTAACTATAACTACCTACTTGCGACTGCCAGCAGGTAATATATATATATATATATATATATATATATATATATATATATATATATATATATATATATATATATATATATATATATATATATTATTAAAAACATTTGTAACGCGCTCTATCACCATTGGTTTCTTGGCGCTATATATATTCACTGAAAAAACCATAGGTTTCACACCAGTTATAGTTAGCTGGAAATTTTACTGACATAAAACTGTTGAAATTCCCACGTTATAGTTAGTTGGACTCACTATAACTTGCGCGCCTGCAATGCACTGCTGATGACGTCACATATTGCATCACTCATGACATGGTCAGTGACATCACTCATGACATCACTGATGACACCATCCAGTGAATGTGTGTCTTTCTAAAAAATAAATATGTTTTATATATGTATATGTAAATGTCGATGGAAGAATAAATGTTTAAATAAGTGTCTTTTTTTTAAATTGATTGGTTGACTGGCTTATTAAGTGTATCTTAGTGAATACATATATTAGCGAGTATTGTTTAAATATTTAAATGTTTGTATCAGTGTTTCACTTTGTGTATAAGTGGCTGCATGGGTTGGTGAGTAGCTACATGTGTGTGTATATGGGTTATTAGATTTTTTTTTAGTATCAGTATGAGTGTCTATATGGTTTGGTGGGGGTGTTACTTAGCACATAGATGCATCAATGACTGACTCACTGTTTGTATGTGTTTTGAAGACAGCATCTGTACAGGACTGTATGGGTGGATGAGTGTGTATATGTGTGTGTTAGTGAGTGAATGACTGTCTCACTAGTGTCTTTATCAGTAACTACATATGTTTTAATCTAGTATATGTGAGTATTGATGTATATGAGTGAGTATACGTGAGAGTGAGAGATTGAAAGAGTTCTTGTTTAAATAAGTATGTGTTTCTATAAGTGATTGTTTAAGAGAGTAAGTATGTGTAAGTTTCCTTAGAAGTAAGGTGGTAGTGTGTGTATAGCTGTATATGCAAATAAATGGATGTTCAATAGTTTATTTGCACATGTGATTATGTGTGTGAGTAACTTTTGGATGACTGTCGGTGTGTAACAGGATGTATAGGTGTATCACTACATATGATGAGTGAGTATATGTATGAGTGAATATATAGAACTGTTGGTGAATGAGTGGATGTGTATCTAGATGGTGGAATTACTGAATTGGTTGTTGTAACTTGTATGGGTATCTCCATTTTTATGAAAATGTTAGTTTCTATTTTTGAATATGTGTTTCAAGGGTTACATTACACTGAAAGGAGGTCTGTCACTCTGTCACAAGGATGGTGTCATCAGTGATGTCATGAGTGATGTCACTGACCATGTCATGAGTGATGTAATATGTGACGTCATCAGCAGTGCATTGCAGGCGCTCAAGGTATAGTGAGTCCAACTAACTATAACATGGGAATTTCATTTATTTTTTTTAAAAAATGTATTTATTATACCAGGCGTAAAAACAGGATACATTTGCAATAATACAATAATGTTACAAAAATATAAAACAAATCAGACAATACAGCAGTACTAATAAATTGCAGGTTTTTGAGATTCAAAGAATGGTTCCAGGAAACAAAGAGGATAACATCAGGAAATAAAGTTATAGCGCAATTCAAATAAACCCAAAAATCGTTTGTAGGCATTTTCAACAATCAACCAATACCACTGGGGATAATACAATTTTTCCATTCAGTTATTGGTCGCCAAAGTGTATCTCCGCGTAGCTTAGATTGTATCCCTCTTGTTTCAAATATTGCAATTTCATATCTATAAACTGCCAAAAAGCGTGCTAGCCACATCTGGAAGCTTGGAGGATCTACGTCTTTCCATCTTGCGGATAAAAGTATCCTAAATACAGCCATGCCAATAAAAACTAATCTTTCTTCAGATTTCTTCAAATTTAAGGTATGGTCATGGCCAAGTAAAAATAAAGTTTCCGATTCTGGTATTTTTTGCCTGAAAATTTCTTCCCAAAAGGAGTTTATCATATTTTTAACTAAGGTCAGATCAGGACACGTGTAAAACATGTGGGTGAGAGTTGCCGGCCCTTGAGTGCATCTAGGACATAGGTCATTCTCACGTTTACCCCATGCAAATAATTTAGCAGGGGTAAAATATAGGTCAAAAACAGTTTTATATAATTGTGCTTTAAGATTACTCGCCATCAATAACTTTTGACTCATGTTTAATACTTTGTTGATATCTACATTCGGATTATTCAATTTTAGTGCCCACTTTCTTTCTGTTTTGTCAAGATCATCATTCTTCATACTTAAAAGAATATTATATAAAGTTCTAATTCTAGTGTTTGATCTAAATATTGCATCCATAATTTCAAGTTTATATAAGCAAATTAGTGTTTCTTTGGCTTTTAGTGTAGCAAATATCTGTGCAAACTTCAGAAAATCTCCGTTAGGTAATTTATATTTGGCTTTTAAAGCTAGGAAGGTTGTATCATAGTCATTTATTAGAAGGTCGCCTATTGTTCAAATTCCTAGCTTGGCCCATTGTTTTAAAAAGCCAACTAGATCCTGTCCCTGAATAGCATTAGAGTGTAAAAGTGGTGTATATCGATGAATTTTCTCAATTTGGGTATATTTAGCAATTTTATTCCAAGTTTTCCAGGTATTAGTCATAATTTCTCCATTTAAAGTCTTTATAATTGCCTCCTGACCTACCAAGAGCTCATATATTGAGGGCATTTCAGCAGAGTCCTCTAAATTCTCTACATTATATCCTTTAATCATAGGCGTAAGTTGTTTTATCTGTGCTGCCCAGTTATATAATATCATATTAGGTATTGTGAGGCCCCCTTTATCAATAGGAAGAGATAATAACTCAAGAGATCTCCTAATCTTCCCATTCTGCCACACAAACTTAGATATGAGTGAGTTGATCAGCATTAATGTTTCTTGTTTAATAGCTAATGGTATTGCTCGAAACAGGTAGAGACATCTAGGTAGCGTATTCATTTTAACATAGTTGACTCTCCCTATAATGGAAAGATGAAGGCTATTAACCCTTTCAAAATCATTTTAATTTTTTTCACTAATGGATCAAAGTTGATTTTTGGGATTAGCTTAGTATTTGCACAAAGTTCAATGCCCAGATATGTAGCTTTTTCAGTTCTTCGTGGGTCCATACAAACTGTGTTAGCTGTGCTTATAATAATCGTCTTTCCCTTATTGAGAGAATATCCGGAATAAGGCCCAAATTCAGAAGTAATTTCCTCTATTTCACGGATAGCCTCTGTCGGTTCAGTTGTGATAATCGCGATGTCATCAGCGTAGGCCAGCATTTTTGTTTCGAAATGATGGCTAACAACAGGTTTAATATTAGTGCTTTCCAGTAGTTTCAGCATGAGAGGATTGATGTATAATGCAAATAGTAGAGGCGAGCATGGGCAGCCTTGTCTAGTACCTCTTGTTATGTTGATATATCCAGAAAAAAGTCCGTCCGCCAAAACTTTTGCTTTGGGGCGGTGATACATTGATTTAATTGAGTTAATAAATTTGGGGCCAAAATTATTGCGCATCATAACTTCCCAGAGAAAATTCCAGGTAACACGATCAAAAGCTTTCTCAGCATCAAGTAGGATCATCGACATTCGCTCCCCCCTGGCAGTCATGGCATCAAATAAGGCAATTGCCCTGCGGATATGATCTGTAGTTCCCTTCCCAGGAATGAAGCCATGCTGCCAAGGGGAAGCGAGCTGTTCAATGACCCCACTGAGTGTGAGCGCTAGAATTTTTGCATATAATTTAGAGTCCGAATTGATAAGAGATATAGGGCGATACGAGGTAAGCTGTTCAGGAGATTTTCCCTTTTTCGGAAAGACAATTATATTAGCTTACTCCCAAGAAATTGGAGGTATACCATTAAATTGTATCCCAAGAAATAAATCATGTAAAATAGGTATTAATTGATGACTAAGTAGTTTGAATAACTCAATCGGTATCTTATCGGGACCTGCTGCTTTGCCAGATGCCAATAATGATAATGCGGCACTGACTTCCGTGAGTGTGATCTCTTTTTCAAGATCCTCCTTTGTATCGTCATCTAATAATTTCGTGGCCTCGGGATTACTGAGAAAGTTATTTTAGTAGACTTTTGTATCCTCCTCAGAACTTATAGTATCCTCAGTATACAACTTCTGATAATACCTCTGAAACTGAGAATTGATTTCGGTTGCATGAGTAAAGGTCTGCCCATTTTCTACTATAGTAACGATATCTCTCCTTGCAGTTTTTTGCCGTGTACTAAGTGCCAGCTGTCTGCCCACTTTCTCTCCACTTTCATATACTTGTTTTCTATGTGACTGATATGTCTGGGCAGCTTTCTGGCTAAGTTTGGAATTCAATTCTGATTTCAGTATTGCTACCTGCATCATCACATGACTAGTATCTTGTCTTTGCCTAATTTTGAAGATATGCTATTCCTCGGCTTTAGCTAAAGCTGCTATTCTTATTTCATATTCTTTTTTTTCCCTATTCCTAATTTTAGATTGGTAACTAATAGTTTCCCCCCTTAAAGCAGCTTTGTAAGTATCCCAAACGATGTTTCTTGAAACATTGAATCGATTCATATTAAAAAACTCCTCAGTCCAGACTTTAATATGATCAATGTATTCTTTGTTGCATAGTAGTTTCCTATCAAAGGACCATGTTGTTTTTTGAATATAATTAGTGTCATAGTTAATTAATAGTATTAAGGAATTATGATCTGATATTGTTTTTGGGAGTTTCTTTATATGCGAAGAAGGTGTTAAATCTTTGGAAGTAAAAATGTAGTCTATTCGTACATATTTTTGGTGGGGATGCGAGTAGTACGCATAGCCAGGGTCTATTAGATTGTTCTGCACCCAAATATCAGTTAGCCCAAGGCTACATATTAGGCTATTGATAGCACGATAAACCTTCGGTTTCCGGCCTATATACTTGAGTTTAGTTGCATATGGTGACAAGGGTGGCATTAAGGAGATGTTAAAATCACCACAGAAAATTAGCGGACCTTGCCACATGGCTAGTTCTGTTTCCAAAGTTTCAAAAATTATGGGGTCGTCCTGATTTGATCCATAAACAGTGCATATCATAATTTCATTTGCTAGTTTAGCAATCGCCCACCTTCCATGTACATCAGATGAAAAGCGTGTTCCTTGCCCATGACAATTCTTAACCAATATTGCAACCCCCCTAATATTTGTTGTTTGAGATGATGCTACTATTAGATTATATCCTTTAAGTCTTAATAGCGCTCTTTTACTCCAGGGGATATGGGTCTCCTGCAGGCACAAAATGTCTACAGGGTATAGTTTAAGTAATTCCTCCAGTTGTGACCGTTTATCTCTAGCCAATAAACCTCCTATATTCCAGGTTTGTATACTAAGCTTACCCATTGTTAATGTAGTAGCTTTGTCTATTAACATTGCTCAAATAGTACTCCATATGCATGTCCTGCTGTATCTTTTCCAAAATTAAATTTGTTCCTGCCATTACACCTTTTTTTTTTCCATTTTCTGCTTCACCCCCTTCTTCCTGCCCCCCCTCCCTCTTCGTTGTCCCTCCCTCTGCCCCACCCACTTTCCCACCCCTTCTCCCTCCCCCCCCCTTGCAGAGGCATTCAAACTCAACCAGAGTCTGTGTGATGAAGTTGCTGCACTTCTACTGAGCTACCTTGCAATAAATAAAGAAAGAGAATCACAGAAAAAGAAAAAGAAAAAAAAAAAAAGGATTCTACATCACATATCGTATCATAACATATGTCATATCTATATTCATCCTATCGTTCTTCTCTAATCTATGCCTAATTTCTAATTTCTAATTTAAAAAATTTCTAGAGCGCAGCGTACACCATGCGGTTTCTTGGCGCTAGTGGGCGGTTTCGGCAACTGAGGGAAAAGACAAGAGGGAAAGGAATGAAGAGTTAAGCGGGGAAGGCCTGATTAGGCATGCTAATCAGTCTTCAGTTAATTCGAACAAAGCACATTCTTAAAGCATTAAGAGAAGTGGTGAAGAATAAAAGCATATCTCATTCTATCCCTCCCCTGCACCCTCATAGTACTTGTAGTATGTAAGTTATTATTTGCGGTCATCAAGACTTATGTCCCAAATGAAGGAGATTTTATCTAAGATATTTCATCCAAATATGCTTTTGCTTTTATCTCCGACTGAAAAAACTTTGTCTGACCGCGATGGACAATCTTAAGGCTAGCAGGGTTATTCAAAAAGGCCAAAGCACCCTTCTCTTGAAAAGATTTGATCATCATTCGCAACCTCCATCGTCTTTCAACAGTTGCGTGACAAAAGTCAGGTCTTGAGAAGAAGGAAAATCCATTGCAAGTTATTTTGCGATCTGGTCTCGCTTTCTCTGCCACCGCTTGTCTAAGTAAAAAATTACCAAAATATACTAAGACAGCACGTGGATATATCCCTGGTTTCGGTGGTGGATTAAAGGGGACTCGATGAGCCCGTTGGATTTCAACTTCCCAGTTCCAGTTCTGTATTTCAGGCATAGCTTCACTGAAAAGTTTAATAATGAAAGCTCGCATATTCTCTCCCTCAACTTTCTCCGGTACCCCCAGGATGCGAAGATTATTACGGCGCTGCCTGTTTTCAAAATCTTCAAGCTTCCATTTGATATCCATCAATTCTGTTTCCTGAAGCTTAATTTTCTCATGATTTTCGGAAGAGTCTTTCTCTGCTGCCATCACCCTTAGTTCCATTTCAGTTATTCGTTCACCAATATGTGTACATGTCTTAGACAGTTTTTTAACAACCCCCTGCATTTTACACAAAGCTGCGCGAGATCTTCTGCTATCCTGGGCAGTCTCTTCCCTGTGGGCTGCTATAGCTTGTAGGATAGTCTCCACTGCGGTGGGGGTTAGCTCTGAGTTATCTGGCATGTCTGAGGTAGTGCCTTGATTATATTCAAGATGACCTTTAGCTACTTTCTTCTGTGTGGTTCTAGCACTACTTTTAGGCTTAGTCTTTACGGTTTTAGGCTTCTGTCTCCCCTCACCATAGCTTTCTTCTGAGGAATATATATGTGCTTCTGATTCCTCATCCTCATCCTCACACTCCGTAGATTCAAAACTCTCAGACCACTCCCCTAATACATCTACTTCGACCTCTCCGGTTTCATCAGAGAAGGAGTAAAACTCAGTGAGGTGTTTTTCCCCCTCTAGTTGTTGTCCAGTTTGTTCAGTTTGTAGTGGGGCAGTACTTGGTAGCGAGTCTTTAACCCCCTCACTTGTTATAGTTTGCTTAGAAATTAGATGTAGGGATGTCCCTGGTATCCCTGGTGCCTCCTCCGAGGCTGTTGAGTCTACTAAACCTGGGGTTAGTGCAGGTGTTCTAGGCTCATTCTGATTGGTGACTAACATGAGTGGCGTTACTTCTGATATAGGATTAGTCTGATCATTTTGTACACCCAATATATTGCCCCCAGGACCCGGAAAAAGACATTGCCCGGCCCTCCTCAAATTGCTTCTCCTCATTCCCCGCTCTCTCTGTTGGCACATCAGTTAGTCCGATTTTAGAGGCCTCGACAGTTGTAGTGCTATTAGTATCGGAAGTTCTCATACTTTGAGCATCAGCTGCAATCGTTGAGTTATCAGGGGCAATAAGGGGGTCAGACACCCCCTCCTCTAGGTCTAGAGTTTTATTTGATTGTTCCACAGTTAAATTATTCTGTTCACCATTCATTATTGGGGTAGATACGGGCTCAGGCTGTAGATTATTTTCATTTGGTTTTTTTTTAAGCAATAAATCAAGCACAGTCCTCCCCCCTGCACTGCTTAGCCTTCTGCGAGATGCTAAGATTTCCTGCCTTGAGGTGCCAATGGGGGACGCAGTTGCAATTGCTTGCTTCTTAGCTCTTGCTGACGCTGCTTTTACCTGTAGTTGATCTTCACCGTCCATTAAACCTTCACGTTGTTGTCTCTCTGCTTCCTTGCAAAGCACCCTTGCTGCCTTCGCAATCCTGGCTCTAGTTGCAGCAGCTGAGGCACTCTTTGGTGGCATTACTGTTCTGTTTTATCCCCTCGGCGTTTCCCTTATCAAAAGTTGCTCTGCTCGCCAAACAAACCCACAGACCGAGGAGCCGGCGTTTTGCCGCGAAGTTTTCCGTGACTGACACACCCCCAGTAACGCTACTGATTGTTTTGTTCCTGTTTCCTTGCAAACGCCGTGTGAGGAAGCCGGATTCCACCAAAGCGTAAGTGTATCCAAGCGTCGAAGGATTTTTGAAAGATTGTAACAGTATCGCATTATCTCAGCCAAGGGGTCTGCCGAGGGGTCTGCCACTGTATCTCATGCCGGGAAAGAAATATCAATTACAAAGGAAAGCCGCGTAGTCGTGATCACTCGCATTCAGTGCTTCCTGGCGCTGCGGGATGTCAGCGTGTCTCTCCGAAGGCTCCCGGCCAAACAATTAAGGGGTTCTCTCCGTCGCTCTTCGTATTTTATGAGCTCTCTGTGTTCTGCATTTCACAGCACCAAGGACGTAGTCTGCAATTTTAACTTTCAGAAGTAGAATCCGCCAAGAAAATCAGTCCGGTTGGCAAGAAAACCCATTGTGCGGGGTCCAAGGCAAGATGGCGGCCTGAGATTTAGGCCGATTGCAGCACTCTACTGAGCTCTGATGGAGTGAACAACCGGACATAACATGGGAATTTCAATGGTTTTATGTCAGTAAAATTTCCAGCTAACTATAACTGGTGTGAAACCTATGGTTTTTTCAGTGAATTTAATAGGTTTTTTTAAATGCTAATTCCTAACTATAACTGGTGTGAAACCTACGGTTTTTTCAGTGAATTTCATAGTTTTTTTTAATGCTAATTCCTAACTATATAAGACCTGCAAGCCCACCAGGAATCTCCAGTATGCGCCAGGGGACTGCATTGCAGAGAGGTGTAATGAAGCCATGACCCTCTTGCACCTCTCTGCAACGCAGCCCCCTGCCGTGTTTGCAGAGGGGGAACTAATTCCCCTGCATACTGGGGGTCCGTGGGGGCCAACTAGCCCACCAGGAGCCTCCAGTATGCGCCAGGGGGCTGCATTGCAGAGAGGTGTAATGAGGCCACACCCTTTTTACACCTCTCTGCAATGCAGGCCACTGGTGCGTTTGCAGAGGGGGGACTAATTCCCCTTACATACTGGGGGTCCCTGGGTCATATCTGCCCAAACACCGATATTCTGAACGATTGAAAATGACTTTTCTTGAGAAACATTTAGATTATCATGTCCTATACTTTGGAATTTTTGAAAGACTGACTTTGAGGATGCTATAAATTACTCAAGTCTTCCCGAATTGTGTGGGTAAAATTGATACCTAGTCACTTTGAATAAGAATGTACTTACGTCTCGTCTAACATTTGGAAGAAATATCTAGTTATATGACAACAGGATACCGACATAACTTGAAGGAAATAAGAACGCCCTGAAGAAGTTCTGTTGTACAGAACGAAACGTTTTGGCTGGCTGTGGTACATAAACTTAAGGAAAATAAAAGCATTTGAATATACACCAAGATTCAGCGCTTCAATAAGGACTCTAAGTGATATGATTTGATTGGACTCATTGTGGAAGTGGTGCTGTGCCAAACTTTGGAATATTCTCTACTACTATCTCAAATACTCACTCTCTACTACTCATTCTCTACTACTCTACTACTCTCTACTACTCTCTCTCTACTACTCACTCCCTACTACTCGCTACTCACTACTCCCTACTACTCACTCTCTACTACTCTCTACTACTCATTCTCTACTACTCTCTCTCTACTACTCACTCTCTACTACTCACTCTTCTACTCACTCTCTACTACTCTCTACTACTCACTCTCTACTACTCTCTCTCTACTAGTCTCTACTACTCATTTTACTACTCTCTACTATTCTCTCTGCTACTCACTCTCTACTACTCTCTACTACTCACTCTCTACTACTCACTCTCTACTACTCTACTACTCACTCTTTACTACTCTCTACTACTCACTCTCTACTGCTCTCTACTACTGACTCTGCTACTTACTCTCTACTACTCTCTAAAACTCACTCTCTACTACTCATTCTCTACTACTCTCTACTACTCACTCTACTATTCACTCTACTACTCTCTACTACTCACTCTCTGCTACTCTCTTTACTGCTCTCTACTACTCTCTACTACCCACTCTACTCTCTCTATTACTCACTCTCTACCTCTCTACCTCTCTCTACTTCTCTCTCTACTAGTCTCTACCTCTCTACCACTACCTCTCTACCTCTACCTCTCTACCTCTACACCTCTACCTCTCTACCTCTCTCTACACGCATACATATACACATATATGCATATATATGCATATGCATTTATATATATGTATGTGTATGTATATATATATAGTATATATATATTAAAAAAAACAACAATAATATTTTTTTTTTAAACAGCTACTTTTTTTTAAAACTGTCAATCTTTTTCCCCATGGTACGCTCCTCGGTACGCTCCTCGGTACGCTCCCCGGTGCGCGTACCAGGAGCTCCCCTCGCGAAAATCAAAAAAAAGATATTATTTTTTTTTGCCCCGCGGGGCCCTTCTATGGCCCCCACATCAAACCTAGGGGGTCAAGGGGGGGTCTACTCTGCCCCATTAAGGTCAATTTTCCCTTTGTTTTAGCCACCTCTTGTGTCTCGATCCTACCGAGACACAAGATGGCGGCCACTCCGGACTGTTTGGAATGTTTACAGACACCCGAGAGCCAATCAGCTTTCCGTACGCAGGTCGCGTAGCGCGCCCAGTGCGCTCCCCGGTGCGCGTACCGGGGCGCGCCTATAGATATATATATTTTTTAGAACCTAAATTACTCAAAATCCACTGGAGCACATATCTTGAGACATAGCAAAGGCACATCGGGCTACCAGTCCCTACATTTTTGCCAAGTTTGGTGGAATTCCATTCAGCCGTTCGGGCTAAAAGTTAGTTCGACCGCCCTATGGAAATTAACATGGGGAAAACATGTTTTGGGACCCCCCTTTTATCTCGGCCCCCAGTTGACGAATCCCCCCCAAACTTTCAAGGAAGGGCCGAAGCTCCGCGAGGCAACTTTGAGGAAATTTTCAGGCAGATTCTTCAACCGGCGCCAAAGTTATTCGAAATAGAATTTTGAGATTTTGTATTGAAAAAAATCCTAACTATAACTACCTACTGGCGACCGCCAGTAGGGAATATATATATATATATATATATATATTCACTGAAAAAACCATAGGTTATAGACCATATATAGTTAGGAATTTGCATTTACAAAACCTTGAAAATTCACTGAAAAAACCATAGGTTAGAGACCATATATAGTTAGCTGGACATTTTATTGACATAAAACCAATGAAATTCCATATATAGTTAGTTGCACTAACTATATATCTCGCACCCGCAATCCACTGCTGATGATGTCACATATTACATCATTCATGACATGGTCAGTGACATCACTGATGACATCACTGATGACATCTCAAATGACATCACTGATGACATCACTGATGACATCTCAAATGACATCACTGATGACATCATCTAGTGTCTGTGTGTTTTTGTAAAGTTTAAATATGTTTTACATATTGAAGAATGAGTGGATGTATGGAAGACTGAGTGTGTGTGTGGCTGGCTGGGAGGTGTGTGACTGTGCATATCAATGTGTACTTGTATCAGTGATTGTATAAGAGAGTAAGTATGTGTTAGTATATGTGTGAAAAGTATGGTGTTCTGTGTTTAACTGTATAGATGAGGAAATCGAAGTGTGATTGATTCTTCACAGGACTGACTAGGTGTATGAGTGCATATGATAGTGTTGTAATAATGAGTGACTGTATGTATGAGTGATTGTATGGGTGAATGAGTGAATGTGTGTGTAGACGTAGGAATCAGTGAGTGCGTATGTAGTAACTGGTATTGGTGTGTCATGATGTCATCAGTGATGTCATTTGAGATGTCATCAGTGATGTCATTTGAGATGTCATCAGTGATGTCATCAGTGATGTCACTGAAGTATGGTGTTCTGTGTTTAACTGTATAGATGAGGAAATGGAAGTGTGATTGATTCTTTACAGGACTGACTAGGTGTGTGAGTAACTCCATGGATGAGTGGCAGTGTGTGAGTGTCTGCATAGGTGTATGAGTGCATATGATAGTGTTGTAATAATGAGTGACTGTATGTATGAGTGATTGTATGGGTGAATGAGTGAATGTGTGTGTAGACGTAGGAATCAGTGAGTGCGTATGTAGTAACTGGTATTGGTGTGTCATGATGTCATCACTGATGTCATTTGAGATGTCATCAGTGATGTCATCAGTGATGTCATTTGAGATGTCATCAGTGATGTCATCAGTGATGTCACTGACCATGTCATGAATGATGTAATATGTGACATCATCAGCAGTGGATTGCGGGTGCGAGATATATAGTTAGTGCAACTAACTATATATGGAATTTCATTGGTTTTATGTCAATAAAATGTCCAGCTAACTATATATGGTCTCTAACCTATGGTTTTTTCAGTGAATTTTCAAGGTTTTGTAAATGCAAATTCCTAACTATATATGGTCTATAACCTATGGTTTTTTCAGTGAATTTCATTGGTTTTTTAAAAGCTAATATCTATAGCTGTAAAATATATTCTTTATTACGTGACGTATCACGTAGCCACGTGAGACGCCTCATGACGCGTCGCATAACCGTGACTTATCGGTTCTGCAGCGCAAACAAAACCCGTAACGTAAGCGTGCCGGAGCACGCTTACAGATATATATATTTTTTTTAACCTTAATTAGACAAAATCCACACGTGCACATATCTTGAGGCCTTGCAAAGGCACATCAAACAAACAGTCCCTACAATTTTGCCAAGTTTGCTGGAAATCTATTCCCTTAATTTTTTTTTTACTGTTTCTCTTGGTTTTCCCCTTGTTACGCTTACCGGGACGCTACCCGGTACGCGAACCGGACGCTCCAAAAACACAAGATGGCGGACTCCCGTTACGCTGCCGGTTAGCTGCCCGGTTCGCGTACCGGGAAGCGCCTCTACCGCGAAAAATCGCGGGGGACTTTAATATCCCCCTCATCAATCCTAGGGGGTCAGGAGGGGTTTACCTTGCCCCCTTTCCTTCATTTCCCCCTTCTTTTTTCACCACATCTTGTCTCTCGAACCTACCGAGAGACAAGATGGCGGCCGCTCCGGACTGTTTACAATGTTGACAGCTACGCTGCCGGTTAGCTGCCCGGTTAGCTGCCCGGTGAGCTGCCCGGTTCGCGTACTGGGACGCGCCTCTACGGCGTAAAATCGCAAAATTTTTTGCCCCGCGGGGCACTTTAATATCCCCCTCATCAATCCTAGGGGGTCAGGAGTGGTCTACCTTGCCCCCTTTCCTTCATTTCCCCCTTCGTTTTTCACCACATCTTGTCTCTCGATCGTACCGAGAGACAAGATGGCGGCCGCTCCGGTTTGTTTAGAATGTTGACAGACACCGGAGAGCCAATCAGATTCGCTTCGCGAAGTTCCGTTACGCGTCAGGTACGCGAACCGGGGCGCTAACCGGAGCGCTGTCACAGATATATATATTTTTTTAAACGTTAATTTCTCAAAATCCACTGGAGCACATATATTGAGACATAGCAAAGGCACGTCGGGCAAACCATATCTACAATTTTGCCAAGTTTCATGTAAATCTATTCAGCCGTTCGAGCTAAAAGTGAGTCCAACCGCCCTATGGAAAAATGAATGGGAAAAACGCGTTTTGGGACCCCCCTTTGTTCTCGGCCCCCCCTTGACGAAACCCCACCAAATTTTCAGGGGCTGCTCAGAAAAAAATGTGCCATTTTCCTGAAAATTTCAGCCAATTCCGTCCACAAACGCCAAAGTTATTAGACATAGAATTTTCAGAAATCCCATAGAGAAAAAATCCTAACTATATATACCCACTGGCTATCGCCAGTAGGTAATATACATATATAAACATATGTAATCTGCATATCTATATAAATATAAATGCATGCATACATATACATATATGCATACATATGCATGTTATTTACATGAAAGTTTTAAAAACACTAATAAAAGCAAAGCTAAAAAGCCACCTCATTACAAACAGAATGGCTTTAACTTAAACGAGGGCGAGATCTATTATGCTTGTTTACTTTGGTTCTATCAAGAAGGCATTCAGATGTGTCACACATTTGCCATAAATTCTGAATGTTAGCACTCTAGTTGCTCATTAGATCACTGTAGTAAAGCTAGTGCTCACCAGGGAAGTCTGCTGCTAATCATGGTTTGCAGCCATTTTCCCGCATTTTTTATCCCGCAGACTTTCAGTCCGCATACCATTATCCCGCAAGGTCATTGAGCTCGCATACCATTATCCCGCATTTTTTCAAAACGCATGTGCATTTATCGCGCATGCCTTTACAAAGAATTACGTTTTAAAGGCATGTATGGTAAATGCATTTGCGTTGTGAAAACCACGATGACGAGAGAGGTAAGTGGGTTTGTGTTAATTTTTTCGTGGGTTAGTGATTGTGTAGTGTAGTGTAGTGTTGTGTAGTGTAGTGTTGTGTTAGTGTAGTGTAGAGTTGTGGTGGTTGTTTAGTGTAGGGTCATGCTGGGGGTAGTGTTTTAGGGTTTAGGGTTGTGTTGTAGTGTTTGCGTAGTGTAGGGTCATGCTGGGGGTAGTGTTTTAGGGTTCAGGGTTGTGTTGTAGTGTTTGCGTAGTGTAGGGTCATGCTGGGGGTAGTGTTTTAGGGTTTAGGGTTGTGTTGTAGTGTTTGCGTAGTGTAGGGTCATGCTGGGCGTAGTGTTTTAGGGTTTAGGATAGTGTTGTAGTGTTTGCGTAGTGTAGGGTCATGCTGGGGGTAGTGTTTTAGGGTTTTGGGTAGTGTTGTAGTGTTTGCGTAGTGTAGGGTCATGCTGGGGTATAGTATTTTAGGGTTTAGGGTAGTGTTGTAGTGTTTGCGTAGTGTAGGGTCATGCTGGGGGTAGTGTTTTAGGGTTTTGGGTAGTGTTGTAGTGTTTGCGTAGTGTAGGGTCATGCTGGGGGTAGTGTTTTAGGGTTTTGGGTAGTGTTGTAGTGTTTGCGTAGTGTAGGGTCATGCTGGGGTGTAGTGTTTTAGGGTTTTGGGTAGTGTTGTAGTGTTTGCGTAGTGTAGGGTCATGCTGGGGTGTAGTGTTTTAGGGTTTTGGGTAGTGTTGTAGTGTTTGCGTAGTGTAGGGTCATGCTGGGGGTAGTGTTTTAGGGTTTTGGGTAGTGTTGTAGTGTTGGCGTAGTGTAGGGTCATGCTGGGGGTAGTGTTTTAGGGTTTTGGGTAGTGTTGTAGTGTTTGCGTAGTGTAGGGTCATGCTGGGGGGTAGTGTTTTAGGGTTTTGGGTAGTGTTGTAGTGTTTGCGTAGTGTAGGGTCATGCTGAGGGTAGTGTTTTAGGGTTTAGGGTAGTGTTGTAGTGTTTGCGTAGTGTAGGGTCATGCTGGGGGTAGTGTTTTAGGGTTTAGGGTAGTGTTGTAGTGTTTGCGTAGTGTAGGGTCATGCTGGGGGTAGTGTTTTAGGGTTTAGTGTAGTGTTGTAGTGTTTGCGTAGTGTAGGGTCATGCTGGGGGTAGTGTTTTAGGGTTTAGGGTAGTGTTGTAGTGTTTGCGTAGTGTAGGGTCATGCTGGGGTGTAGTGTTTTAGGGTTTTGGGTAGTGTTGTAGTGTTTGCGTAGTGTAGGGTCATGCTGGGGGTAGTGTTTTAGGGTTTAGGGTAGTGTTGTAGTGTTTGCGTAGTGTAGGGTCATGCTGGGGTGTAGTGTTTTAGGATTTTGGGTAGTGTTGTAGTGTTTGCGTAGTGTAGGGTCATGCTGGGGGTAGTGTTTTAGGATTTAGGGTAGTGTTGTAGTGTTTGCGTAGTGTAGGGTCATGCTGGGGGTAGTGTTTTAGGGTTTTGGGTAGTGTTGTAGTGTTTGCGTAGTGTAGGGTCATGCTGGGGGGTAGTGTTTTAGGGTTTTGGGTAGTGTTGTAGTGTTTTCGTAGTGTAGGGTCATGCTGGGGGTAGTGTTTTAGGGTTTTGGGTAGTGTTGTAGTGTTTTCGTAGTGTAGGGTCATGCTGGGGGTAGTGTTTCAGGGTTTAGGGTAGTGTTGTAGTGTTTGCGTAGTGTAGGGTCATGCTGGGGGTAGTGTTTCAGGGTTTAGGGTAGTGTTGTAGTGTTTGCGTAGTGTAGGGTCATGCTGGGGGTAGTGTTTTAGGGTTTAGGGTAGTGTTGTAGTGTTTGCGTAGGGTAGGGTCATGCTGGGGGTAGTGTTTTAGGGTTTAGGGTAGTGTTGTAGTGTTTGCGTAGTGTAGGGTCATGCTGGGGGTAGTGTTTTAGGGTTTAGGGTAGTGTTGTAGTGTTTGCGTAGTGTAGGGTCATGCTGGGGTGTAGTGTTTTAGGGTTTTGGGTAGTGTTGTAGTGTTTGCGTAGTGTAGGGTCATGCTGGGGGTAGTGTTTTAGGGTTTAGGGTAGTGTTGTAGTGTTTGCGTAGTGTAGGGTCATGCTGGGGTGTAGTGTTTTAGGGTTTTGGGTAGTGTTGTAGTGTTTGCATAGTGTAGGGTCATGCTGGGGGTAGTGTTTTAGGATTTAGGTTAGTGTTGTAGTGTTTGCGTAGTGTAGGGTCATGCTGGGGGTAGTGTTTTAGGGTTTAGGGTTGTGTTGTAGTGTTTGCGTAGTGTAGGGTCATGCTGGGGGTAGTGTTTTAGGGTTTAGGGTTGTGTTGTAGTGTTTGTGTAGTGTAGGGTCATGCTGGGGGTAGTGTTTTAGGGTTTAGGGTAGTGTTGTAGTGTTTGCGTAGTGTAGGGTCATGCTGGGGTGTAGTGTTTTAGGGTTTTGGGTAGTGTTGTAGTGTTTGCGTAGTGTAGGGTCATGCTGGGGGTAGTGTTTTAGGGTTTAGGGTAGTGTTGTAGTGTTTGTGTAGTGTAGGGTCATGCTGGGGGTAGTGTTTTAGGGTTTAGGGTAGTGTTGTAGTGTTTGTGTAGTGTAGGGTCATGCTGGGGGTAGTGTTTTAGGGTTTAGGGTAGTGTTGTAGTGTTTGTGTAGTGTAGGGTCATGCTGGGGGTAGTGTTTTAGGGTTTAGGGTAGTGTTGTACTGTTTGTGTAGTGTAGGGTCATGCTGGGGGTAGTGTTTTAGGGTTTAGGGTAGTTTAGTTGTTTAGTGTATGCTAAAGGCATATTCGTTCTAAAAGTTTTCGTTATTTTAATTTGCGGCCTAATAGTACATGCGGGATTTTTTTTGCGGACTGATGGTATGCGGGATTTCGTCATATATTCGTTAATCATACTTTCTATGGCAAAATGAACCCCCTCATTTTGTTCCTTTTTAAATTAAATGTTTTAAGAGTTACCACTTTATTCCAATCAAGATGGCTTCAGGTGTGCCATACCTTTGTAATAAGTAGGACTGTTAGCACTCTAGTTGTTCTTTAGAACACTCTGGGACAATCTGTCATTGGGCTATAGTTGGGCTACATCTGGCTGATATTTGGGCTACATTTGTTTTTTTTTGTCTCTGGTGGCCATCTTTGGGCTACATTGGGCTACATTGGGCTACATTGGGCTACATTTGGGCTCCAACATATATATAGCCCAATGTAGCCCAATATATATTTTTCAAAGTTAATTTTCGTAAAAACCACTGGAGCCTATATCTTGAGACATAGCAAAGGCACATCGGGCTACCAGTCCCTACAATTTTGCCAAGTTTGGTGTAAATCCATTCAGCCGTTCAGGCTAAAAGTGAGGCCAACCGCCCTATGGAAAATTGCATGGGAAAAACACGTTTTGGGACCCCCCTTTTTTCTCGGCCCCCCCTTGACGAAACCCCCCCAAATTTTCAGGGGCTGCTCAGAAACAAAATGTTCCATTTTCCTGAAAATTTCAGCCAATTCTGTCCTCATAAGCCAAAGTTATTCGACATAGAATTTTCAAAAATCCCATAGGAAAAAAATCCTAACTATATATACCTACTGGCTATCGCCAGTAGGTAATATATATATATATATATATATATATATATATATATATATATATATATATATATATATATATATATATATATATATATATATATATATATATATATTCAATGAAAAAACCATAGGTTATAGACCATATATAGTTAGGAATTCGCATTTACAAAACCTTATTTTACTCGCATAAAACCATTGAAATTCCATATATAGTTAGTTGCGCTAACTATATATCGCGCACCCGCAATCCACTGCTGATGATGTCACATATTACATCATTCATGACATGGTCAGTGACATCACTGATGACATCACTGATGACATCTCAAATGACATCACTGATGACATCACTGATGACATCTCATTTGACATTACTGATCACATCACTGATGATATCATTCATGTGATAATACGATGAACCTCTTCAGACTCTAATATAACCTTAGATACAATCAGTGTAAACAGACACTCACAGACTGTCACTCATCCATGGAGTTACTCACACACCTAGTCAGTCATGCAAAGAATCAATCACACCTCCATTTCCTCAACTATACAGTTATACAAACTTTACTTATTCAAACATATACTAACACATATTTACTCTCTTATACAATCCCTGATACAAGTTCACAATGATCCATACAGCCACTCACACATTCACTGGCTCTTATGCACAGTTATTTATATATGTCAACTCTCACATGTACTGTGTTTTACATATGTACTTACTTTGACATGTAGCACTGAGATATCCATTCACTCACCAATACACTCATGCACACAGTCAACCGCCCATACAGCTGTTACCACATGCACTTTTGAAACCATACCTCTAGTGAATCAACTGCTCACACATCTATGCACAGAGTCATACACCTCCCAGCCACCCACACACACACTCAGTCTCCCATACAAATACTAAGGTAACCAATCAATAACCCATATAGTTACTCATATAGCTACTTATCAACACATGCAACAGTTTACAGAACAACAGACATAATGATGCACAAATTAAGACAGTTTAGTCACTAACCCATGCACTCAGTGAGACACATTTAATCACTCACTCATACAGTCAGTCATGCACCTACTAAATCCTTCATCCAGACACTTATACATCCACTCATTCTTCAATATGTAAGACATATTTTAACTTCACAGAAACATACAGTCACTGGATGTTGTCATCAGTGATGTCATTTGAGATGTCATCAGTGATGTCATCAGTGATGTCACTGACCATGTCATGAATGATGTAATATGTGACATCATCAGCAGTGGATTGCGGGTGCGCGATATATAGTTAGCGCAACTAACTATATATGGAATTTCAATGGTTTTATGCGAGTAAAATAAGGTTTTGTAAATGCGAATTCCTAACTATATATGGTCTATAACCTATGGTTTTTTCATTGAATTTCAATGGTTTTTTAAATGCAAATTTCTAACTATATATGGTCTATAACCTATGGTTTTTTCAGTGAATTTCATTGGTTTTTTAAAAGCTAACATCTGTAGCTGTAAAATGTATTATTCTTTAAATCCCAAAATATATTTAGATGTTTATTGATAATTTTTTTTTTAATATTTTTTTTCTTCGCTTCTAGTTCGCGAACCGGGAAGCTTTCCGTTAGCTCATCTTGATGCCGCGATCTAGTCCGCGAACCGGTCAACGTTACGTTAGCGGAACAGTGACGCGCCGCGGAAGCGCGACGTATCACGTTATCGCGTAATGCGTCTAATGACGCGCCGCGTTAGCGCTCCCGGAAGTGCTCCGGACCGCGAACCGGAAGCGATCTGGGACGCGGCGCGCGCCGCGTAACGTAAGCGGAACAGGTCATGTGACTTGTTTATCAAACTTCTCATTGGTTCATTTCACTTTTGGTTTCCAAATGATGTATGACTAGGTCATGTGACCTAAAAATAACACTTTTCATTGGCTCAGAACTTTTGTTTTCCCCAAATCAAGTAAACCCCTCCTTATTTCCTCACTCTGACTTTCATCTTGGTGAGAGAAAGACCATTTATCTGAAGATCCACAATGGCTTCCATTGTTGCTGCAGCTGGTGCACCCCCACCACCACCTCCACCTCCCCATAAGAAGAGAGGACCACCCAGTCAAATTATGACTAACAGAGAGGAGGAAGATGAGGAAGAAGAAGAAGAGGAGAGAGAGGGACAACAATTTGTTGATGAGTTGCCCCGGGTTTCTAAACGAAAAACCAGTTTCATCTGGCAGTTTTTCACCATCCCTCCTGGAACCAAGAAAGTGAATGCAAAATATGCCACCTGCCTCATCTGTGACCACAGATTGTCGAGAGGCACAGAAAAGAAGTACAGTATGGGGAACTATACAATGCACCGTCACATGAGCAGGTGGCATCCCTTGAACTACAGCCGGGCTGAGTTGAGGGATCTTGAAGACAATCCGACGGCAACTCCTGTGGCAAGATCTACATCCACATTGTCTTTGACGGGAAGAGAGGCACAAGAGACTGTGCCAAACATCCAACGTAACTTCCAGCACATGAAGGTGTCTTGTATTTACTGTGGTGCTATGCTGTCATATGGCAACATGAGTGTCAACCTCATGAACATTGCATATGAAAATCATAAGTGCCCTAATGCACCCAAAAAGTAATTTTCTTTTTTTTTGCTCCAGTTGAGCCGTTTTGAAAGCCTGTTTTTTGTTGTCTCCCCTCCTTAAAAAACACAAAAAAAACATAAAACAGTTCTAAAAATACAAAAAAATCAAAAAATGTTCAAAAAATTACAAAAAAAACATAAAACAACAAAAACAAAAAAAAACAGTTCTTTTCAGAACTACCTCCCCTTTCAAACAAAATTGCTAGAATGTTTATCACTCTGGCAAGCTCTATTTCTTTTGGTTCGCTTCAAGTTCGCTGACCGGTTCGCGAACTTTAAGCGAACTAAAAAAAATATTTTTTTAAAAAAAAAGAAGAGTTAGTATAAGGGAAGTAAACAGAGAATAATGTAAAAAGAAAGACAGCTAGAGAGAGTAAATGAGAGATACTGTCAATGACATCATCAGCAGTGCATTGCGGGTAAAAAGAGTGGAAAACATTTACCTTATAATTCTTGTTACCTTTTTTAAATATTTTTTCATACTTTCAATCTGTAAAACAAAGAACAAACATTTCAAAAAATATTAAAACATGTATTTAAAAATTAGAAAAGACAAGGGAAAAGGTTCAAAAACAAACAGTTTTTCAACAACTTTGACATTTACAGAAGTCTCTGCTTCTCTACGTTCCCTACACAATCCTAAAGATATATATTCGAAAGAAACTGTATCTTGATATTGCTGAACTGAGGCCTATTTTGAAACATGATGTTTTTCTTGCACTGCTAATGTCTCACAATAGTGATGCAATAGCAGCGCAAAAAAGATGTAAAGTCATAATAAAATTGTGTCTAACATTGTAAATGATTGTTTTAGGATGCAAATAAGATGTGTGCTTTCAAGAGCTTTCTTTGAGGTGAGGCCTCTTTTTTTTATAAAAAAAAAACACTACCCAGAAGTACAGCACTCTAAGCATTAAAATTGATATTTACAGAACTCACCTTACCCATATGTACCACACATTTCTAAATGTATATCATAAGGACAAAAAGCATAACATTAATTATACATGTTAAATGGTTTATTTTTGCTGTTCTCAGAATGTATCAAATTTCACTTAAATCAGTGACTTGAAGGTATTCATCATGTAACAGCGGGGAAAAAAAAACACAATCAAAATGACTGTGTTTAAAAAACCCATACAACCTAAGAAATCTGATTTCAAAACTTCTTAAAATTAACTTACTTTCAATGACGTCGAAGGATCTCCTATAAACAGCATCCACTCTGTTGTGCTTTAAATATTTTCAGCCCGCCACTTTCTGAAAGAAAACCTCCATCGATACGTGAAATATGTTACATAGAAAAAAAACTTCTCTCATTATATCACATGTTTCCACTAGGCCAAATCATGTTGCCGCGATTCGCAAATCTTGTAATTCTTCCAATCAAATCCCGACATTTTCTATTTTCGCAACTTTCAAAAATAAAATATTTGAGATTATTTTCACAATCCTGGACTACTAATATCTTACTCTTCTTTGTCAGTCATGTTCTCCTTTTCCTATGACACTGATACTGCTTACTATGAAGCAGACTTACTTGCATTAGGTTTATATAGTTGAATTTTTAATCGAGACAGCATTGCAGACTTACATTCCCTCTACTTAAAATTTTGGTTTTAAAAACACCAGGTAAGAATTTTTAAGGTCAAACGGCAATTTTTTTTTGAACGTTACAACAGAATCATTACAGAATGACCAGCCGTTTCCAGACTTTAAGTAAGCTGTATAATGTCCTGATGTTGTTGATGGACCATCGTGATAGATAATTGCTACAGTAACAAAAGTCCTCCCTGATATTGACAGCTGAGAAGCCACAAAATTTTTTATTAAAGTTGACAATTTTGTTCCATCAGGCCTACATCGTTGCATCATTAAAATGACATACTGGCCATATCTACGTATAAATAATGTTGACATCATATCACATTTACATTGGCTACACTCCATGTTGTGATCCGCTGCATTTACTAGCTTATTAAAGGAGACTGATTTACTGTCTGGCAAAGTTAAATATATAAATCTTTCTGAGTCTACACTAGTAGTACTTGATACCATACAGTTCTCGCAGTCATGCTGCCATTGATAAGAAAGCCCAAACAGGTGATCTACATCTACACCCTCAACTTGCAATATATCAAGCATATACATTAAAAACTCCTGACAATCTTGCTGATTATTTTCAGAGAAGTCTGTTTGACCTGAACATTCATCTAACAGATAACGAACTTCAGACACACTTTCTACTTTTGTTCGATCACTGCTACATTTCTCGAAAACAGAATTCAACAAACAGCATAAAATTTGTTCAGAATTCAACAGAATCTGTTCTTTTAAACTCTCTAGTGAAAAGAGAACATTAACCACTACATTTGCATAGCAGTTGACACCAGAACTGTTTTCAAATTGAAAACCGACAACATCTTCAACAGAATCCACTTTCTTTCTGCTAACAATTTTCGGTTCATTGACTTTTAGTCTTTTTGCAACAACCTCCCTACTATTACTGCTATTTCTACGTTTGCGGCCTACCACACGTTTCTCAAACAAAGGATATTGAGGCAAATGTGGCGCATACTCTCTTCTTAACCTATTGTATTCCTTAACACAATCTAGATCCGCACAAATGTTTGTGACATCACAGTCAATCAAGTACAATCCCGATAAAGTTCTAACTCGTGACAATGCCACATATGCCATACCCTCCTTGAACACAGAACTGCCAATATTCACCAATGCACAGTCTACACTTAAACCTTGCGATTTATGGATTGTCACCGCATATGCCAAGCAAACAGGAAACTGTTTACGGCGAACATATAAATCTTTAACAAGCAAAAACCTAGCAGAACAACGACCAATTTGCTGTACTTCCTCAATGCCATCAAATTTAATTTTTAAAAATTCTATTCCATCTCTATTTCTGTATTTCTCAAAATCAACAACATTACCCATTGATCCATTTACCAGACCTCTTTCTACATGTAAATTCCTTCTCAAAATAATTCGGCAATTTAAACACACATTCAAAGTCTTTTCAAAACCCGCTGTTTTAGATATAGTCTTCTCTAATGAATCCAATTTTGATTTCAAATTGTCTGACAAAATAATTGTTGATCCCATATGCTCTAATTTGTCGATAGCTTCAAGTTTCACAATCTCTTGCTTTTCTAAATTCAACATTTTGTTGTTGAAGATGGCACATTCTGCAAGAGTTGGCATGAGACATATCCCGGATTTCTTCTCAGTAATTTTCTGAAAAATATTCTCAGGCACAATATCTTGTTTGGGATACAAATTTGACAGTAACCGTGCATTTAAAGCTTCTTTCCCATGCTCGGTCACTTTTCCAATTCTAATATCTTGTAGAATATTCTTGTAATCTTCATCCTTTGCCTGACGCATATTTTGATGCAGTTCTGCATAATTGAAGTTTAACCATATATTGACGTTGCCAATGCTCCCTAGGCACTTCCTGGTATCTTCATGCGTGAGTATTTTGAACACAGGTTGACCTTTTACTGGTGTCAGCTGTAGAAGATCTCCGAAAACAATAATGTGTTTCCCACCAAATAAGACATCATATTCAGTTTTAAGTACTTCTTGCATTCTCAAATGCACAAAGGCAAGCATGACATTGGAAACCATGCTTACTTCGTCAATGATAAGTAGTTTCATTTTCCTCAAAACTCTTGAAACTTCACAGCAAGCATCTCCAGATAACTTGTTGTATTGTAATTTGTTGTCATGCTCCACCGGCAGCATCAATAGACGATGCAAAGTAATACCTTTAATATTATGTGCTGCCAGTCCAGTAGGAGCGGTGACAACACAAGACAGCGATGACTCAGTCCTTTCCTGCAAATAACAAGAGATTGCTTTAATGAGGAAACTTTTTCCAGTTCCCGCTTCTCCACTCACGTACAGTCGGACAGGCTTCAACGACGTACACGAGCACTCTTTCTTCTCATGACTTAATCCGTGCTCAATTTCCTTGGTAACTTCATCATATATTTTCCTCTGCTCAACGTTGAGTTGTTTTTCCAAGTCTTGTAAGTTAACTGAATCCTCCTGAGCATGTGCCATGGCTCTTTCTACTTCATTCATAGCAGTGGCAGCTTCATTTTCGATAATAGGTCCTCCAAGTGGATCTTGACTCAATGAAACAGAACTCTGACTGTCCTGAGAACTGTCTCTGGCAATCTCGGCTGCAATCGTTGCTTCCTGCTCAATTTCCAAAGTTAGCATTTCTTGATATTTAGAAAAAGCAGGACATTCTATGGACTCCTTGGCTGCATTGAAAGAGTCTTCGTAACAGAGGAAATCTCCAAGCAGTTCCTCTTCTGCACGCCAAGGCTTGAAAAGTTGCAAAAGTGCTAAATAGAAAAACTCCTTTTTTTCTGGAGATTCGCCACTTAATTTTCGATGGTTTACTAATTGGCATTTTCTTTGCTTGACCAGGCATCCCTCACTTCCAATTACAGCATACACTCCTTTCTCAATATCTTCTTTGATGTTCCTCTTGAATATATAATTTTGGAGAACCTCATATAGACAAATATTCTCAAGGTGACTGCTTCGATTTGGATAATATGTATCCAACATGTTGGTCTTCAAAATGTCGGTACTGTTTGGTTCCTTTTCTGCCAAATACTCAATTTCCCGAACAGGTTTTAGAACTCGATTTCGCGTTGCAGCAAGACCAAGACTCGCCCAAACGAGACTCCTGGATTTGGCATAGAGACTTGCTGAAGACAATCGATCAGAACATTCGTAAGCTCCGATTTCTCGATGCGACAACATCTTCAGACTGAAACTGTACAACTTCTTGCTGAGGCTCTTTTCATGGGAAATGTCCTCCCACATATCCTTCAGTTCGGTCTTTTCTTTTTTGGTGATGTAAGATGTCACATACCGAGCCACAGCCATACAGTTGTCAGCCACAAACTGTATATCCATGTTGGCATTCCACATGGACAAAATCACTGGGTTGTAGTCATTGATGTACTTGGACTCTTCGTTCCTTTTCAAATTGTATGTATTCTTGGGTGATTTCCTCGTCACATTATGTCGCAGCGAAGACATCAAACTGTTCACTATTCCTTTAGAAATCACCGGTCGTGGAAAGTTGAAACGACATTTGGTGTAGAACTTGTCCTTGTTTCTGAATTTACGACGACAGTACTTTCCACAACGATGGCTTTGGAAACGTAGAACTTGTTCTCTTAGACTTTTCTTCTCCGTTGCGTTTGGAACAGCACACGTAGAATACTGTTCGATGAAATTCATCACTAAGTCATCCGGATCTGTTCCAAATTTAGGTGCATCCTTGATCCACAGCAACATATGTATATGAGGGGCACCTCTTGCTTGGTACTCCTTTCTCCAGAAGAAATCCAACACCTCTCCAAGAGGTGGATTCTTTTTATTTGTGATGAAAGACATCATAGCTTCAAATCTATGATTGAAGTACCTGCATACATTCACAGGATCCAAAGAACACAGTTCTCCAGGTGTCTTGAATTCAATGTTTTCAATATTTCCATTTGCCTCTCGTAGAAATTCAAGTAAGTCATCCCAGCCATACTCGGCACAGCTCAGAGTGAGGAACCATGTCGGAGTTCCTAAGTTCCTCAGCATACATTTTAAGTCACCATGACGACGGTACCAGTACTCATTAGTACCACGCTGACACGCCATGAGATTAATTAAGTGAGAATCCAAAATACTGTCTTGGACATTGACTTTATGCATAAAGTCACTTGCCGAGATGTTTCGCATCTGTATACCACTTTTTAAGATGTGGTTCACTGCATATGACAGTCCAGACAGATCGCTTTCAAACAGGAGATGAAACAAATAGGGAATGCATTGCCGAAACCTAGGATCTTCTGCATACAATCGTAAAGTCCGGTATTCAGACGCAGGAATTTCACGAGGTCGCTCATCATATCTTCCTCCTTGACCTGTGGGAAATAGCTGTGGGAAACACCGAGCTTCCAAACTTTCCTCCCAAACACTAATGGGACTCCCTTTGGCTTGTTTCATTTGAAACAACTCAATAGCATTCCCCATCACTTCCTTGGAATGCAAAGGATGAACACTATAATGTTCATATATTTCTTCACTTTTAGAGGCCTCTACTTTCTCAATTTGGCCAGCACACAAATCGCTATCCTCTTCATCACTTACTTCCTCTTCTGCAACATATACATTCTTATAGTACTTATTATTTTTCTTCAAATACACTGTTGCCTTTTTGACTTTCCTAACATCCACTAAATCTTGCCATATTTTCTTATTCTTTGTCGGAACCCCATTAACCAAGATAACCAGAGGTTCCTCTTCCACTTTTTCTATTCCAATTGTGTTAATGTTTTTGTTCAAATCTAGAGGCAAATAAACAACTCTTCCCTTTAATCCTCTCTGTAAATCTGCTGGAGGCAATTTCCCTGTCTTTGGCTCCATTCTTACAATAGCCTGAAAGGGATGGATACTTTGAATCAAAATAGATTCATAAGTATTTAAATCCTTCAATTCAGAAGGAATCTCAACCAATTCCAGATTATTATGAACTGCCCTAGCAGGCATCTGGTTTTGGTTTAATTTATTACAACAATAAGTACACACACGTTGATCCGATCCCAAATCAAAATAATTTTCTACCATCAAGTATGTGGCTAAATCCTTCCATTCACTATTATTTTCCCTTTCACTTTTTGCATATAAATCCACTACCTTAGTCTGATTCTTATAATAAGTGCGTCGACAACATACACAAGTGAAATTAGGCCTCTCACTTGATTTCATCTGAAACGTGGCAATTTCCTTCTGAAAATTATCTGTACTGGAAACCTGTACATTATCTTCCACATTACCCTCTACTTCAGGGTCAATTTGAACATTCTCATCTTTACTACCAAAGTAACAAAACTCAATTTCTTCACAAAGATTCTTCACATCTATTTCAGAACCATGCAAAAGAGCAGCACATAACTGTTTAAGCATAATTGCTGGACTCTTAGCATAATACAACATTCTCACTAATTTTCTCACTTTATTATGATGCACTGCTAGCATCCTGAAATGATGAAAAACACTCTGGCATACTCTCCTGGAAAGACAAGCCAGTGAATGACCACGCAAACCTGTCATTTGTCTCACTCTGCAAGGATCTAAATCTTGCAACAACTTCATTTTCTGCTTCAAACTTTTCTTATTAAATGTCCGTATAAAATCACATAGCAAATTGATGGAAACCTGTCGCACACTGCAAATAGAACTACACTTCCAAATGTACACAGGACCCTTAGGACGTCTTCCTAAAACCTCATCACTTAGCGCCTCTTCTGTCTCTGTTGTCACAAGTAGTTCTTTTTCAACTGGACAACCATCCTTCACTTCATAAGCTCGACCACTGATGTCAACTGCATGCACCAAATCATTATCCTGAAAATAAGTCTCCTCATTAAAAAATGCCTCAGAACTTGAACTATGCATCCATTCTCCAGAAAAAACTTCACAAAAGTTAGTACGATTTACTACTCTCTTCCATCTACTTTTTGTTTTGAAATCAGAAATTACCTTGCTTAGTTTCCTAATTCTATTGATTACCAAAATAAACAACTTTCGCTTGATTTCAAAAGCATGATCAATAATTTTCTCTACATTTTTCTTCTTCCTATAAAATGCCGCTTTCTGTTGGCCTTTCTTTTTAATATTTTTCAATAAATTAACTAATATCCTATTACGGAACATTCGTTGTCGAATGTCCCTAAACTGTTGTTTCCTTCTACTATCATGCACAGAGTTATCTCTTCCTCTACCAGTAACATTTGTGATGGGTCTCTCCTTTCCATTTAAATTACTTCTCTTTTTGTTAAGAGACACATTTTTTTGAGCAAAATTTTTTTTACTACAAATATTTCTTAAGAATGATTTCGTGCTCTTACCCGGACCTTTCTTGGTGTTTTGACAAGTATTTGGGGAAGAGGACTGCTGCAATAAAACATCATCCTGCTGTCTTTGACGTTTTCTAGCCTTTCGTATTCGACTTCTGGAAGGCATTTTCCAAACTATGAAAGAATCTGCAGTTGAATCTGTGAAAAAATATAATATAAAATGTTATTAACCACTATTACCAAACAGTAAATAAATAACAGTCATCTAAAACTTAATGCTGTACTAATTATTTAACATAGCAAATATTTTCCACCAGCACTGCATCACAAAAATGACACTCAATGGTACAAAACAGGCATACAACACTCATAAATCACTCCCTAATATTTTAAATCATTAATTCAGGATGACGATAAGATGTAGCCTATCTAAAGGTTTGTTTAGGCCCAGATCTTTGGACTGGGGTGAATGTGTGTCATTGATCCACATTCAGTCCATCACCTGTTTTGTTTATTTGAGGTGAGGCCAACACATGGTTGCAGATAAGATTTTCACTGAAAAAAAACCAAGGTAAAAAAACATGTGAAGGCCTACCAATGAAGTAAATCATTAAATGAAAACCAATACATTTCTGGAAATATGCACTACTAGTGCTTCATAAGATGTTTTGGATCATATTTATAAGTTATTTGAGTATCTAGTATGCTATTTTACATTCTTCATGGTGCAAATTTATTGTAAATACGCTCCCACCTGCGGTTGGCAAATTTAGATTTTGATTATGGGAGTTAGATAGGCATGTTAATAATTTCCCAAAAATGGTATATAACCCCAAACAACCTTTGAAGCAAATGCTCTTAGCCATGTTATCCACCTCCCATTGGATAACATGGCTAAGAAATGCTTGCAAATGTGATAAAAAAAGGCCTGCAATGCATGAATAACGCAGAAAAATCAGCGATATTCATGCATTTTCCAACAAATGCTCTTAGCCATGTTATCCACTTCCTATTAAATAACATGGCTAAGAACTGCTCAGGGCACCATGAGGAACGCTTTCCATTTAAAAAGGGAAAAATAACATCAAAGACACTAAAATGCCTTCTAAATATGAACCCAAACAACCTATGAAGCAATGTGAAAAAAAACTGCCGCAATGCATGAATATAGCAGAAAAATCAGCGATATTCATGCATTTTCCAGCAAATGCTCTTAGCCATGTTATCCACTTCCAATTAAATAACATGGCTAAGAACTGCTCAGGGCCCCATGAGGAACGCTTTCCATTTAAAAAGGGAAAAATAACATCAAAGACACTAAAATACCTTCTAAATATGAACCCAAACAACCTATGAAGCAATGTGAAAAAAACGGCCACAATGCATGAATATAGCAGAAAAATCAGCGATATTCATGCATTTTCCAGCAAATGCTCTTAGCCATGTGATCCACTTCCTATTAAATAACATGGCTAAGAACTGCTCAGGGCCCCATGAGGAACGCTTTCCATTTAAAAAGGGAAAAATAACATCAAAGACACTAAAATGCCTTCTAAATATGAACCCAAACAACCTATGAAGCAATGTGAAAAAAAACGGCCACAATGCATGAATATAGCAGAAAAATCAGCGATATTCATGCATTTCCCAGCAAATGCTCTTAGCCATGTTATCCACTTCCTATTAAATAACATGGCTAAGAACTGCTCAGGGCCCCATGAGGAACGCTTTCCATTTAAAAAGGGAAAAATAACTTCAAAGACACTAAAATGCCTTCTAAATATGACCCCAAACAACCTATGAAGCTCTAACAGTACATATCCTGAAATTTAATTCATTTCAAAATTCGTTTTTAAACACAGCATATAAATCAATTGTATACCTGCATTCATGAAGAAATGACTAAAAATGTCCTTGAGACACATGAAAGTGTTTTCTGGAATGCCCTAGCACCATTTTTGGGACACTATTAACATGGCTAGGTAACTCCCATAATCAAAATCTAAATTTGCCAAGCACAAGTGGGAGCGTATTTACAAGACACTTGTCCCATGAGGAACACTTTACATTTTAAAAGGCGAACACAACATCTTAGACACTCAAATACCTTATAAATATGGCCCAAAACAACCTATGAAGCTCTAGCAGTACATATCTAGAAATGTAATTGATTTCTTAAATCGTTTTTAAAAGCAACATATCTGTTTCAGCTTACATAACAGACCATGAAATGGCCTCCATGTATTACAATATCTTGTGTAACTGCATGCCAGAATGTTACACCAAATATGCAATTATAATTTCTCTTTGAAACTAATTCTATTAGTATATCACTAGAGACAAAACCACATTTTAAAAACACAGCTTTCTTCATCATTTTCTCCTTAAATCATACTATTCTCTATCTAAATTAAATAAATCTTTTCTCACCTTAGCAAATATTTTTTGAGTTTTGAAAACAGTCTCAGAAATACACCAAATTGTCTTCAGCAGAAGAAAAAGGATGCACTCCAAAGGCTGCAGCTATTGAAAGCACAGAAATACAGATATTCTTTTCACATATCTCTCATATTAGCCAATCATACCTCTTCCCTCACTTTTTTCAAATCAAAACCCTTCCCCCCTCTGCCCTGTCTGCCTTGTTTCCATAGCAACCACCTCCTGGAAGACCTCTCATGTTTGCAAATTCACACAACAATGTTTCAATTGAACTCTGAACTCTCAGTGCACCTGCGTATCCAGTGCAATCTTTCATTAAATGTTTCTTCCTTGACCATTCAAATTACATCTTTCAAAGAACACATCCATGCACCCTAACTTTCTGTTTTCAGAAATGGAAATGCACCAATCACTGCTAATGAATCATTAGCATTGTAAATCCACAGTTTTTTTTCTTTAGAAACTCCTACTGTTTCAACTGCCCTTTCATTACCACACTTCATCTGACTGCAGAACAACCTTCTTCCACCATGTTTAACGTCTGGATTGTTGGACATAGTTACATCCACTGGGCTCAAAGGTATGCTGAGAGCAGAAATTTACACAACCTCAATTTACAAGATGTGGAAATTAAGTGGTTGGGCCAAAGAGGATTAAAATGTCACCAATTGATACCATTGGTGAAAACCTTTATGCATTTGCCAAAACCTGACCTGTTAATAGTGCACTGTGGAGGTAATGATTTGGGCACTTTGACAGGGGTAGGTCTGGAAATGCTTTTAAAGGACACCTTGGAGCAATTAATGGCACTTTTTCCTCAAACTGCCTTGGTATATTCCAATATATGCCAAAGACAGAAATGGAGGTGGTCCAACCAATTTTGTCCACAAATTGAGAAAGCGAGGAAGCATGTAAACAAATCTGTTTCAGCTTACATGAGAGACCATGGAATGGGCTCTCTGTACAACAATAACTTGCGTTACTACATGCAAGATATCTACAGAGGAGATGGAGTTCACTTCTCAGATGAGGGCAACAGAATTTTCATTCTGAATTTAAGACTCTGCATTGGTACCTACTTATAAGTACCTAAATGTACCATAAACCCAAAAGCTCTTCTCAGAGCTACCCTACATCTGATCACTCACAATTATTATTTTTCTCTAACTTTTTTCACTAATTTTCCACAAAATTCGCTCCCCGGAGCGCTACCCGGTTCGCTAACCGAAAGCTAACCTCGCGGAATTTTTTTTAAAAAAAATTTTTTTCCGCACATATAAGCCTCCTCAGCCACGCTCAGAAAACCTAGGGGGTCAAGATAAGTCTACCATGACCCCTTCTACCCATTCTAAACATTATTTGCCCTCCATCTTGTATCTTAATGCGAACGAAACACAAAATGGTGGACTCCCGTGACGCTTAAGGTTCGCTAACCGGGCAGCTTCCCGGAAAGCGGTCCTAAAAAAAGGCGGGAAAGTAATTTACAGAATAACGACTAGAAACACTCTCACCAAATATAGATTAGCTCATACTACATAACAATCCCTTCCATTCTCACAAATTTCATTGAAATTCCATTTAGCCATTTAGCCTGTAGACCTCTCCAAGTACCGTGAGGTAAATTACTTCACAAAACACATCTGAATTGTTGGAATTGACAACCAATGAAAATGTTACTTTCATTTTCTACTTTTATTACCTGACATTTGATTGGTTATATACCTGTATATATATAAAGGGAGAGAAGGAAACACAGCCATTTTGACTACTACTTCTTGTTGTACCTCCTATTTCAAAAGCTTCAAAAAACTTCAACTTCTTTGTGAAGGTAAGTTATAATTTAATATATTGTGCACTATGACTTAATATAGTAGACTTTTTCTGCTACATATACACTATCCCTCTGTAGTAGTAGTGTCTTGGTTAAATCACATACACTTTTTTTTAGTCCTATTTCCACTCTCATACTATACACTGCCAAAAGATAAATTCACTGATAAAAACTGCCTATCTAAAATTAATCCCAACAGTGCCCTATCTCTACTAATATATATTTTTTTAATCCAAATTTCAGGCAAAATGGAAGGCGAGCAGCAAGTTTCATTTTCGATTGAACTGAAGGAGAGCAGCCAAGACAAACTTGATGACTTTATGGATGACAGTAGAGACCACGAACTTCTACAATGTGTTGAAGCAGTAGACAACTTGCTTCAAAATGAAAAACAATTACACCCTATAATAAATTATGACATTTCTGACAATGAAATGTTAGAAAATTTAATAAAGTATGAAACACAATCATAATAAAAAAAATAAATAAATAAAGAAAACAAAAAAAAACAAGAAAAACAACAAACAATTAACATACAGTATTAGAAAAGTCTTTCATTCTTTTATCCATAAAGTTCGCTGCCCAGAAAGCTATCCGGTTCGCGAACTTGGCGCTTACCACGCAAAAAAAAATTTTTTTTTTTGGACCCTCCTAGGCCCTTTTAAAACCTCCACATAAAACCTAGGGGGTCAACGAGGATCTACTATGCCCCCTTATGGTAATTTCCCCCTTTGTTTTGGCCTCCTCTTGTCTCTCGATCCTACCGAGAGACAAGATGGCGGCCGCTCCGGACTGTTTAGAATGTTGACAGACACCGGAGGGCCAATCAGCTTCTCATCGCAAAGTTCCGTTACGCGAAAGGTTCGCTAACCGGATAGCTGCCCGGAGCGCTGTTACAGATATATATCTTGATTTAAACGTTAATTTCTCAAAATCCACTGAAGCACATATATTGAGACCTAGCAAAGGCACATCGGGCTAACAGTCCCTACAATTTTGCCAAGTTTCGTGAAAATCCATTCAGCCGTTCGGGCTAAAAGTGAGTCCAACCGCCCTATGGAAATTAACATGGGAAAAAGGCGTTTTGGGACCCCCCTTTTTTCTCGGCCCCCCCTCCACAAAACCCCCCCAAATTTTCAAGGTCTGCTCAGAAACAAAATGTGCCATTTTCCTGAAAATTTCAGCCAATTCCGTCCACGAACGCAAAAGTTATTAGGCATAGAATTTTCAGAAATCCCATAGGGAAAAAATCCTAACTATATATACCTACTGGCGACCGCCAGTAGGTAATATATATATATATATATATATATATATATATATATATATATATATATTACCTACTGGCTATCGCCAGTAGGTATATATAGTTAGGATTAATTCCCTATGGGATTTTAGAAAATTCTATGTCTAATAACTTTGGCGTTTGTGGACGGAATCGGCTGAAATGGCACATTTTGTTTCTGAGCAGCCCCTGAAAATTTGGGGGGGTTTCGTCAAGGGGGGGCTGAGAAAAAAGGGGGGTCCCAAAACGCGTTTTTAACATTGAGTTTTCCATAGGGCGGTTGGACTCACTTTTAGCTCGAACGGCTGAATGGATTTGCACGAAACTTGGCAAAATTGTAGGGACTGTTAGCCCGATGTGCCTTTGCTAGGTCTCAATATATGTGCTCCAGTAGTTTTTGAGAAATTAACGTTCAAAACAAGATATATATCTGTAACAGCGCTCCGGGCTGCGCTCCGGTCCGCTTACTTTTCGCGAAACGGAACTTTGCGCGCAGAAAGCTGATTGGCTCTCCGGTGTCTGTCAACATTCTAAACAGTCCGGAGCGGCCGCCATCTTATCTCTCGGTAGGATCGAGAGAGAAGAAGAGGTGAAAAACGAAGGGGGAATTTATTGAAAGGGGGCAAGGTATACCCCTCTTGACCCCCTAGGAATGTTGTTGGGGTTATTAAAGGGTCCCGTGGGGAAAATAAAAAAAAAATGATTTTTCACAGTAGAAGCGCTTCACGGGCCGCGAACTGGGCCGCAAACTGGTAGCGAAACGGGAATTCGCCATTTTGTGCTTCGTTTTAATTAAATTACTAGGTATAAGGGGGTGCGGGAGACGTATCCTAATCCCCTATGTTTCATGAGGGTGGCTGAGGAGGCTCATATATGTTGATACATCTTTTCCAGCGGCTGTGCGTGAGCTTTTTATTTTTTTTGCTGCGTGACGTCTGTTAACGTTCGATTCGATGGAAATCAGGAAATGTGGACCGCCAATTTGTCACTGCGATAAAATATTTTGTTATAAATGAATCCTTATTGATAAACATTGTCTGCGCCATCTTGCCTTTTTTCCAATGCCACAATTTTGTCGTGCACGGCAGCCATTTTAGATGCCAGGCTGGTCCCAGGCTATCACCTACCCCTGCGGATGTAGTTTATGGCCCCAGCTAAAGAGAATCCAGACATGCCAACCCTCCCGATTCAGGCGTGAGACTACTGATTTCAGTGCTAGTCTCCCGCCTCCCGATTTCTGCAAGCAAAAACCCGGGGGCATATTACGAACAACTAGCGATAATTTTTGTCTCTAACTTGTTTAGAGACAAAAATTTTCGCCGCACATCGGCGATTTTTATCGCAGATAAACCTTGCTATTATCGCAGAAAAGTCAGCGATATTCATTTATTATCGAGCAAATGCTCTTAGCCATGTTATCCACCTCCCATTGGATAACATGGCTAAGAACTGCTCAGGGCAGGTGTTAGCTTTTGGAGATATTCGCGTTTAGCGCGAATATCTCCAAAAGTTGGTAATAGGAGATAGCGATGTTAGGGACTGTTTCCAGTCGCTAACATCTTGGCACGCCCACTTTGCATGTCATTAGTGATAAGTATCACTGACATGCAAAGCGGGGCCCAAGATGGTCGCTATCTCCTTTTAGCTGTCACTAACTGGTGTTAGCGACAGCTTGGTAATAGGGAGATAATTTTATCTCCGCTTTCATGGCTTTTAAAGCCAAAAAAGCGGAGATAAACCCCCTTGATAATATGCCCCACGATTCCTCGGGGGTTTCAGCTGACAGGGCTTGGTATTGTGTTACGTGGTAATTTTTCCAGGAAACGTCAGAGGGTCGATGCAGGTGTTCTAGAAGAGGTGATAAACCATTTAAGCCTCATGAACAAGCGCATGGTCTTTTAAAGATTTGTGAAGTACTCGGGGCGGCGGTGTGTGTGTGCCCTCTTTCAGGAGCGGGCGGGGGGGCACTGCCAGCAACTTGCCAGGTCAGGTAGTGTTCAACACGTGCATCACCCTTTCTCTGCCTGCTATTGCGCTCCATGCTTCGGAAAGGTAAGAAAAAGAACGTGCATTTGAGTTTGAAATGTCCGATCCTGTAGCAGTACACTTGCAAAGCCCACACATGACAATAACCCGATTCAAGGCCCCATTCACCCGTTTTAAAAAAAATTTATAACACTCCAACAAAGTAACATTATAAAACTTTATTAACTTTTAAATATAATGAACGGAACAAAAACTGTAAAAACATTTAAACATTTTTCACCCAAAAAAGCAACAATGGTCAGAAGCTGTCTTTTGTGCGAATAGTCCCAAGGCAGCACAACGTGCAGAGTTCTGGACGGCACCCAGGTGATGTCGCCTGGGTGCCGCACTGGTTTTGGGATCCTACAATGCTGCTCCGAAAATTGGCGTGGGGCGTCCCGGGTGGTGTGGGGGGAGGCCTCGTCAGTAGCGAATAGTCCCAAGGCAGCAGAACGCGCTGAGATGTTGATGGCACCCAGGTGATGTCCAGTAAACTGCCGCACTGGTTTTGGTATCCTACAATGCTGCTCCGAAAATTGGCGTGGGGCGGCCCGGGGGGGGGGCGTGGGGGAGGCGGCGTGAACGGGCCTCCCCAGGTGGCGGCCATCCAGCTGAGTTGCGCCCGCTCTTGCGGCTACAGCGTCTCGCTCACCATGTTGTTGAGTTGCTCCCACTCTTGCAGTGCAGCGATAGGCGGCTGCCACATGACTCTCAAAATGGCGGACGGCTCTTCGGTTTTGGGCCTGGTCCACTGAAATGGCCCTGGGACACCTTGGAACTCGGACGCTTGCCTGCTAGGGCTTGGGCTCCATTCTCGAAAAGCGTCCCCTCAGCCGTGAAGATTCTACAAAAGTCTTGGGGGCCCCCGACTCCCGCAGGCTTCCGGTGGGGAGCGGCTGCCATGATTGCTCGCGGAATGACCACGACGGAGCCACGAGATGGTGGTGCTCTCATGCTGACGCCAGCTTCAGTCTGAATGATCCAGAAACAAGGTGGGGCTTTCATCGTTTGGGAAAAAAAAATGTTCTAAACCAATGAAAAGTGTTATTTTTAGGTCATATGACCAAGCCTTCCATCTTTAGGAAACCAAAAGTAAAATGAACCAATGAAAAGTTTTATAAACAAGTCACATGACCTGTTATGCGGCATAGGGCTACAAAAAGCGTAGAAAATCCGTTGGCACGTGAGGCGGCGTCAGTAGCGGACCGATGTGCGAATAGGCCGAAGGCAGCACAACGCGTCGAGATCCGGATGGCACCGAGGTGGTGTCCAGCAAATTGCCGCACTGGTGTGGCCATCCTACAATGCTGCGCCGAAAGACGGCGTGTCCAGCTGAGTTGCGGTCACTCTTGCGGTACAGTGAATCGAACGCGCCGAGATCCGGATGGCACCGAGGTGGTGTCCAGCAAGTTGCCGCACTGGTGTGGCCATCCTACAATGCTGCGCCGAAAGACCGCGTGTCCAGCTGAGTTGCGGTCACTCTTGCGGTACAGTGAATCGAACGCGCCGAGATCCGGATGGCACCGAGGTTGTGTCCAGCAAGTTGCCGCACTGGTGTGGCCATCCTACAATGCTGCGCCGAAAGACGGCGTGTCCAGCTGAGTTCCGGTCAGTTTTGCGGTACAGTGACTCGAACGCGCCGAGATCCGGATGGCACCGAGGTGGTGTCCAGCAATTTGCCGCACTGGTGTGGCCATCCTACAATGCTGCGCCGAAAGTCGGCGTGGGGTGCCCCGTTGGCTTATGAGGTGATGTCAGTAGTGGACCGATGTGTGAATAGGTCGGAACCAGCACAAGGCGCCAAGATCCGAATGGCAAGTCCTGGATGTTGAGTGCCTCAGTTGAGAGTTCTGAGCAGTGCTTGTAAGACTGTCTGAAGCTTATTTGCACCTGCTGCAGCTTCACTATTGCCCTGGTGTGGCCAAAGGTCGCACATGACATAGGCGGCCGGCTCCCGAGGTCCGGCGGAACTTTTTTCCTTTTCCTTTCTGTTTCTTTTCCTACAATCCGTTTCATCTGAAGACACGACCAGGTCCCTGAATGTTTGTAGGGGGACGCTATTGATTGAATGAAAATGGCGGCTTGACACAAAGCTGACTCAAGCGTTGCTGTTGATGCTATACAGACAAAAATTGGTTTTCAGTTTGTACATTCTTCAGGATTTTTTTTTCCATCCAAGGCTGATTGAGAGTTTGTAGAAAAATGGCTTCAGATTTTCCACATACTACTCTTCAACATTCTTCCTAAATGTAACAATGTGAAACTCACTAGGAGAACGGCTGTTTCTGTTTCCTTTCAAAATGCTGCCAACAATATTTTCTGAATGGAAGACACCATCTTGTAGCATACAGGGCCGAAAGGGGTTCTGGTCTGGCCGATGGTTGGTGGAGACATTTTGACTATATCTTGGACCTGCCCGGCCTCGCCCAAAATGGCGCCGGTATAAATGGGACTCGTAACTCCTTGCCCGCAAATGTATATCTAGAAAATTTTATTGTAAGTGGCCCTGTCTTATTTTAATTACAAAATGTACGTCCACCGATTCCGCAACTGTTAGACACCTTAGTTCTTCCAACCTAATGGCCCGCTCGTTACGTTCCTCTACAGTGTAAATGTCTCCTCATCATATACGATTTCAGTTTGCTCCGTGGCCGGCCCACGTGGTTATAGGCCCGTATTTGTATACTGACATTTTCACAATAAAGGTTTTTAAAACAAAACACGGTAGTAGTATTTACATTGGTAAAGTTTTTACTTTTAGTCACTGTTTTCGAATCAGTAAAAGGCAAGTGAAATAAAGCAGTCCAATTACATGACGGATAAAAGGTATAATATGTGAGGAAGCAGTAAAGATAAATGGTCAAGGGCAGTTTTTTTTTTTATTTCTGCAACATAAAGTGATCGATAAGAATCTGATAATCACCCGTATCGGCGACTAAGACAGCAGGCCGAGTCTCTTTTACTCAACGGCTCCGTCATGGAACGAAGAAACGCCCTTTTTCTCGAAAAAGGAATATATTTTACTTGCAGGACAGTTGTAAATTTTCCGGGAAAGTACATTAGCCTGGAATATTATAACATATGTTTAAAAAAAAATAATGTTCGAAAACAATAAAAAGCGTAATTTTTAGGTCATATGACCAAGCTTTTCATCATTAAAATAACAAAAGTAAAATGAACCAATGAAAAGTTTTATTAACAAGTCACATGACCTGTTATGCTTACGTTACGCGCTGCGCGCCGCGCCTCGGATCACTTCCGGGTGCGCTAACGCGGCGTGTCATATAACGCATTACGCGACAACGTAGGTTAAGAATATAGTCAAAATGTCTCCACCAACCAGCGTTCGGAACACAACCCCTTTCAGCAGTCCAAAAAGTTCTGTTAAATGACAACAGAGGGGACAGGCAACAAGAACCATCAGTCAAAGAGGGGAGGGCAAGTTCTTCTCTTCCAGGTCATGTTGGGGCGCTACCGGAACTGATCGAATTGGTAGTCTACAGTGTTTCTGGATGTTTCAGACTAAAGCTGGCGTCAGCATGAGAGCACTACCATCTCGTAGCTCCGTCGTGGCCATTTCACGAGCAGACATGGCAGCCGCTCCCCACCAGAAGCCTGCGGGAGTCGGGGGCCCCCAAGACTTTTGTAGAATCTTCACGGCTGAGGGGACGTTTTCGAGAATGGGACCCAAGCCCTATCAGGGAAGCGTCCGAGTTCCAAGGAGTCCCAGGGCCATTTTAGTGGACCAGGCCCAAATCCGAAGAGCCGGCCGCCATTTTGAGAGTCCTGTGGCAGCCGCCTATCGCTGCACCGCAAGAGCGGGAGCAACTCAACTACATGGTGAGCGAGACGCTGTAGTCGCAAGAGCGGGCGGTAAACAGCTGAATGGCGGAAGAGTCACAGTGTAGCAAAAGCGGGCGGAATGGCAACTGAAACGGTAAAGGGGCGCCCCACTACAGTGTGTCTTCAGGTCAAACGGATTGTGGGACAAGGTCCAGAATAGAAGAGTCATCAAAAGGCAAAAAGTTCCGCCGGACCCCGAGAGGCGGCCGCCTATGTCGGGGGCGATCTCAGGCTACACCGGTGCTATAAGACTTGGGGAGGGGGTCGGAGCCAAGTGTCTTCTCCGAGTCCATGGCCATCACACCGCCCCTCGGGGGCCTCCGTCAAGCTGTTTAGGAAGGTTTCATATGACATTGTTTTCTAATGCAGTCAGGTCCACAAACGACACTCACTTACTTTGAGAATAGTGAAGCTGCAGTAGGTGGAAATAAGCTTCAGACAGTGTTACAAGCGCTGCTCAGAACTCTGAACTATGGCACCCAACATCCAGAACTTATGCCATTTGAGAATGGCAGTGACATTGAAGCAACTCAGGGACCAAAACCATTAACGTACTTTCACGTATGAAAATCTTACTTGGGGAGGGGGCAGGAGCGAAGCGCCCCCTCCCAGTCCGCGCCACCACACCGTATGTTGTAAATCTGAAGCCATCGTTCTACAAAGTCAACCAACCTTGGATTGAAAAATCTAGAAAAATGTACAAACTGAAAACCAGTTTTGGTCTGCATAGCATCAGTAGCAACGCTTGCTATCAGAGTGCATGAGTTTCATGCTCGATCGATTGAGCTAGCCGGATCGGGCAATAAAAAGTATAAAATAGTTATGTAAATAGTTATTTAATAAAATGTTTTACCCTGTTTCTTTGCTGGTGTGTTGTCTATATTTTTAATATTTGCATAGGGTTTGTCGTTATTTTGGGCGGGGTGGGTGACGGAGTCGAGCTGTCTTGCAGCCCTCATGGTGTGGAGCTAAGTTCATCTCACTATTTTCGTATTTCTCATGAAGGGTTGTTCCTAATATTTCTATTTTAGCGAGGTCAAAAAGAGATCCAATTAGTGGCCTACTGATTTTGCTCGATTACTTTTATTTTTTTACAGGATTTTTCACTATCTGCAAAGACTAAACAGAGTATTGCGACTTTGTGCTTGTTTGTAAATAGATAATGAACCAAAGAGAATCAATTGTAAAACAGTAAATGCTTGGATAACAATCAATCAAATGGAGAGACAAGCAGGTACGACGGATTACAACAGGGGTAAAGGTCTGCGTTAACTACCGTTCACTATCTGCAAAGAGAGAGTACTACTAAGAGAAAAGAGGGGAGGGGGGGGTGCAGCGTTCAAAGCACATCAGCGTGCATAAATACGAAAATGTTTTTATCTATCACGTACTTGACATTTTAAAGCTTTTCATATTTGCTATTAAAAAACCATTGAAATTCACTGAAAAAACCATAGGTTATAGTCGATATATAGTTAGGAATTTGCATTTACAAAACCTTGAAAATTCAATGAAAAAACCATCGGTTTTAGGCCATATATAGTTAGGGATTTGCATTTACAAAACCTTATTTTACTCGCATAAAACCATTGAAATTCCATATATAGTTAGATGCGCTAACTATATATCGCGCACCCGCAATCCACTGCTGATGATGTCACATATTACATCATTCATGACATGGTCAGTGACATCACTGATGACATCACTGATGACAACTCAAATGACATCACTGATGACATCTCAAATGACATTACTGATGACATCACTGATGACAACTCAAATGACATCACTGACAACATCACAGATGACATCATTCATGTGTTAATACGATGAACCTCTACAGACTCTGATATATCCTTAGATACACTCAGTGAAAACAGACACTCACAGACTGTCACTCATCCATGGAGTTACTCATACACCTAGACAGTCATGCAAAGAATCAAACACACCTCCAATTCCTCAACTATACAGTTATACACACCTTACTTATTGAAACATATTCTAATACATATTTACTCTCTTATACAATCCTTGATACATGTTCACAATGATCCATACAGCCACTCACACATTCACTGGCTGTTATGCACAGTTATTTATATATGTTAACTCTCACATGTACTGTGTTTTACATATGTACTTACTTTGACATGTAGCACTGAGATATCCATTCACTCACCAATACACTCATGCACACAGTCAACCGCCCATATAGCTGTTTCCACATGCACTCTTGAACTCATACACCTAGTGAATCAACTGCTTACACATCTATGCACAGAGTCACACACCTCCCAGCCACCCACACACATACTCAGTCTCCCATACAAATACTTGAGCAACCAATCAATAACCCATATAGTTATTTATATAGCTACTGATCAACACATGCAGCAGTTTACAGAACAACAGATATAATGATACACAAATTAATACAGTTTAATCACTAACCCATGCACTCAGTGAGACACATTTAATCACTCCCTCATACAGTCAGTCATGCACCTACTAAATCCTTCATCCAGACATTTATACATCCACTCATTCTTCAATATGTAAGACATATTTTAACTTTACAGAAACTTCCAGTCACTGGATGTTGTCATCATTGATGTCATTTGAGTTGTCATCAGTGATGTCATCAGTGATGTCACTGACCATGTCATGAATGATGTAATATGTGACATCATCAGCAGTGGATTGCGGGTGCGCGATATATAGTTAGCGCATCTAACTATATATGGAATTTCAATGGTTTTATGCGAGTAAAATAAGGTTTTGTAAATGCAAATCCCTAACTATATATGGCCTAAAACCAATGGTTTTTTCATTGAATTTTCAAGGTTTTGTAAATGCAAATTCCTAACTATATATCGACTATAACCTATGGTTTTTTCAGTGAATATATATATATATATATATATATATATATATATATATATATATATATATATATATATATATATATATTACCTACTGGCGGTCGCCAGTAGGTAGTTATAGTTAGGATTTTTTTCAATGTTAAATCTGAAAATTCTATTTGGAATAACTTTGGCGCCGGTTGACGAATCTGCCTGAAAATTTCCTCAAAATGGCCTCGCGGCGTTCCGGTCCTTCCCTGAAAGTTTGGGGGGGATTCGTCAAGCGGGGGCCGAGATAAAAGGGGGGTCCCAAAACGCGTTTTCCCCATGTTAATTTCCATAGGGCGGTCGATTTCACTTTTAGCCCGAACGGCTGAATGGATTTCCACCAAACTTGGCAAAATTGTAGGGACTGGTAGCCCGATGTGCCTTTGCTATGTCTCAAGATATGTGCTCCAGTGGATTTTGAGTAATTAAGGTTCAAAAAAATATATATATCTATAGCCGCGCTCCGGTACGCGCACCGGTACGCGCACCGGGCGCTTACCGCGACTTGCGCGCTGAAAGCTGATTGGCTCTGGGATGTCTGTAAACATTCTAAACAGTCCGGAGCGGCCGCCATCTTGTGTCTCGGTAGGATCGAGACACGAGAGGTGGCCAAAACAAAGAGGGAAATGACCATAAGGGGGCAGAGTAGACCCCCCTTGACCCCCCAGGTTTGATGTGGGGGCCATAAAAGGGCCCCGCGGAGCAAAAAAAAAATAAAAAAAATTTTTGATTTTCGCGGGGTGAGCGCCCGGTACGCGCACCGGTACGCGCACCGGTAAGCGTACCGGGGAGTGTACCATGGGGAAAAAGAATGACAGTTTTAAAAGTAGCTGTTTAAAAAAAAAAATGTTTTGTTGTTTTTTTTTATACATACACATACATATATATATAAATGCATATGCATATATATATATGCATATATGTGTATATGTGTGCGTGTAGAGAGAGGTAGAGAGGTAGAGGTGTAGAGGTAGAGAGGTAGAGAGGTAGCGGTAGAGAGGTAGAGATTAGTAGAGAGAGAAGAAGAGAGAGGTAGAGAGGTAGAGAGTAGAGAGTGAGTAATAGAGAGTAGAGAGTGAGTAGTAGAGAGTAGTAGAGAGCAGTAGAGAGAGTAGCAGAGAGTGAGTAGTAGAGAGTAGTAGAGTGAATAGTAGAGTGAGTAGTAGAGAGTAGTAGAGAGTGAGTAGTAGAGAGTGAGTAGTAGACAGTAGTAGAGAGTAAGTAGTAGAGTGAGTAGTAGAGAGCAGTAGAAAGTGAGTAGTAGAGAGTAGTAAAGAGTGAGTAGTAGAGAGTGAGTAGTAGAGAGTGAGTAGTAGAGAGTGAGTAGTAGAGAGTAGTAGAGAATGAGTAGCAGAGAGAATAGTAGTGAGTAGTAGAGAGTGAGTAGTAGAGTGAGTAGTAGAGACTAGTAGAGAGAGAGTAGTAGAGAGTGAGTAGTAGACAGTAGTAGAGAGTGAGAAGTAGAGAGTGAGTAGTAGAGAGTAGTAGTGAGTAGTAAAGAGTGAGTAGTAGAGAGAGTAGTAGAGAGTGAGTAGTAGAGAGTAGTAGATAGTGAGTAGTAGGGAGTAGTGAGTAGCGAGTAGTAGGGAGTGAGTAGTAGAGAGAGAGTAGTAGAGTAGTAGAGAATGAGTAGTAGACAGTGAGTATTTGAGAGTAGTGGAGTAGGAGAGAGTAAGTAGTAGAGAGTAGTGGAGAATATTCCAAAGTTTGGCACAGCACCACTTTCACAATGAGTCCAATCAAATCATATCACTTAGAGTCCTTATTGAAGCGCTGAATCTTGGTGTATATTCAAATGCTTTTATTTTCCTTAAGTTTATGTACCACAGCCAGCCGAAAGGTTTCGTTCTGTACAACAGAACTTCTTCAGGGCGTTCTTATTTCCTTCAAGTTATGTCGGTATCCAGTTGTCATATAACTAGATATTTCTTCCAAATGTTAGACGAGACATAAGTATATTCTTATTCAAAGTGACTAGGTATCAATTTTACTCACACAATTCGGGCAGACTTGAGTAATTTATAGCATCCTCAAAGTCAGTCTTTCAAAAATTCCAAAGTATAGGACATGATAATCCAAATCCAAATGTTTCTCAAGAAAAGTAATTTACAATCGTTCGGAATATCGGTGTTTGGGCAGATATGATCCAGGGACCCCCAGTATGCAAGGGGAATTAGTCCCCCCTCTACAAACGCGCCAGTGGCCTGCATTGCAGAGAGGTGTAACAAGGGTGTGGCCTCATTACACTTCTCTGCAATGCAGCTCCCTCGCGCATACTGGAGGCTCCTGGTGGACCAGTTGACCCCAGGGACCCCCAGTATGCAAGGGGAATTAGTTCCCCCTCTGCAAACGCGGCAGTGGGCTGCGTTGCAGAGAGGTGTAACAAGGGGCATAGTCTCATTACACCTCTGCAATGCAGCCCCTGGCGCATACTGGAGGTTCCAGGTGGGCTAATTGGCCCCCAGGGGCCCCCAGTATGCAAGGGGAATTAGTTCCCCCTCTTCAAACATGCACGGGGGCTGCGTTGCAGAGAGGTGTAAAAAGGGTTGTGGCTTCATTACACCTCTCTGCAATGCAGTCCCCTGGCGCATACTGGAGATTCCTGGTGGGCTTTCAGGTCTTATATAGTTAGGAATTAGCATTAAAAAAACCTTTGAAATTCACTGAAAAAACCATAGGTTTCACACCAGTTATAGTTAGGAATTAGCATTTAAAAAACCTTTGAAATTCACTGAAAAAACCATAGGTTTCACACCAGTTATAGTTAGGAATTAGCATTTAAAAAACCTATTAAATTCACTGACAAAACCATAGATTTCACACCATTTATAGTTAGCTGGAAATTTTACTGACATAAAACCATTGAAATTCCCACGTTATAGTTAGTTGGACTCACTATAACTTGCGCGCCTGTAATGCACTGCTGATGACGTCACATATTACATCACTCATGACATGGTCAGTGACATCACTCATGACATCACTGATGACACCATCCTTGTGACAGAGTGACAGACCTAATTTCAGTGTAATGTAACGCTTGAAACACATATTCAAAAATAGAAACAAACATTTTCAAAAAAATGGAGATACCCAAACCAGTAACAACAACCAATTCAGTAATTCCACCATCTATATACACATCCACTCATTCACCAACAGTTCTATATAGTCACTCATATATATACTCACTCATCATATGTAGTGATACACCTATACATCCTGTTACACATCAGCAGTCATCCAAAAGTTACTCACACACATACTCACACATGCAAATAAACTATTTAACATCCATTTATTTGCATACACATTTATACACACACTACCACCTTACTTCTAAGGAAACTTACCCATACTTACTCTCTTAAACAATCACTTATAGAAACACATACTTATTTAAACAGGAACTCCTACAATCTCTCACTATATATACTATACTCACTTATATACATCAATACTCACATATACTAGATTAAAACATATGTCGTTACTAATGAAGACACTAGTGAGACAGTCATTCACTCACTAACACACACATATACACACTCATCCACCCATACAGTCCTGCACATATGCTGTCTTCAAAACACATACAAACAGTGAGTCAGTCACCAACCCCTGCAGCCACTTATACACAAAGAGAAACACTGATACAAACATTTAAATATTTAAACAATACTCGCTAATATATGTATTCACTAAGATACACGTAATAAGCCAGTTACCCAACCAATTTTTTTTTAAAAAAACATCCATTTACACACTTATTTAAACATTTATTCTTCCATCGACCTTTACAAATACATATATAAAACAAATTTATTTTTCAGAAAGACACACATTCACTGGATGGTGTCATCAGTGATGTCATGAGTGATGTCACTGACCATGTCATGAGTGATGTAATATGTGACGTCATCAGCAGTGCATTACAGGCGCGCAAGTTATAGTGAGTCCAACTAACTATAACGTGGGAATTTCAATGGTTTTATGTCAGTAAAATTTCCAGCTAACTATAAATGGTGTGAAATCTATGGTTTTGTCAGTGAATTTAATAGGTTTTTTAAATGCTAATTCCTAACTATAACTGGTGTGAAACCTATGGTTTTTTCAGTGAATTTCAAAGGTTTTTTAAATGCTAATTCCTAACTATAACTGGTGTGAAACCTATGGTTTTTTCAGTGAATATATATATATATATATATATATATATATATATATATATTCACTGAAATAAAAAAATAAAACACAGGTTTCTGGAATGTGATAGTTAGTTGGACATTTCATTCGTACAAAACCAGAGAATCTCGGCTGTTGTAGTTAGTTGAGCTAACTAAAATTCGCACCCCCGCAATGCACTGCTGATGAAATCACATATTACATTACTCATGACATGGTCAGTGACATCACTGATGACATCATCCAGTGACTGAGTTTTTTTTAAAAGTTTAAGATTCATACATATATATATATATATCGCCAGGAGGTACTTATAGTTAGGACCAAGTTTCCATAGGAAGAGCATTTTATGTTTTGCTTATAACTTTTGCATTGTTTGATGAATCTTTATAATTATTTTCCAAACTAATTCTTTGCTCATATCAGCTTCTATGTTGAAAGTTTGGGGGTAATTCGTCAAGGGGAGGCTGAGAAAAAAAGGAGGGCCCCAAAACGTGTTTCCTCCAAGCAATTTCCATAGGAAAATTTAGACAAGGCAACAGGTTGAACGGGTGAACGGAATTACCCCAAATTTGGCAGGTAGAAGGGTCTTGGTCTAGAAAGCACGCTGTTGTTTATTTGGTGTAAATCGGTTCAGTAGTTTTGAAGACATATCTAAATTTACAGATATTGATATTTGGGAATTCTGCCATCTCATGGTCTGAGGCGTTACAAGCACGAGCTTGCTGCTTATTGGCTGAGAGCGCTGCAAGCGGTTGCAATTAGGAAGTGTTGGCAGCCATTTTGTGATTCTGTTGAAGCGAGTAAGGGGAAAAAAGGGTGAAAAAACTAATGTATGTATTAAGTTAAACGCAATAAAACCAAACCCAGAAATGTTATGTGGACAGGTTCTGGTCTCATTTTTGGCACTGAGAGGTAGATTTGAATATAAGTTGAGGTAGGTTGTTGTATTATGAGGCCATCTACAGTGTTTCGAGATTACATGGAGAGGAGATAGAGATAGTAAAAGTGATACATTTTAGACAGTGAAGCTGCTGCACACTACCCACTGTCTTCTTTCACAAATAAAGGTAACACTACAGTTTTACGTGTGCAGTGTGCCTAGTAAATTTCAGGTCTGTTATAGTGCCGCGATCAAGTGGTGTCTATATGGAAGTGCCTACTGCGTTACTGACAAAAAAGTGGCAGAACGAGATTGTAAATATGCCGACTTATTTCTAATGCATTGTACTGAAGGCATATTATATCTAGGCCTCTATGCTTACCGTTGCATAAAAACTGCGGCCACCGGAGTTCACAACTTGAGTTCAACTGTTGTTCTAGACGTCAAAGCAGACAGCAGTGTCTATAGGTTTAAAAGAAAAAGAGAAATGATGTCACAGAGAGTGAGAGAGAGAAAGAAAGAGAGAGAAAACATTAAAACTGTCTCGCAAAATCTGGAGTTGAGATTTTTTATTGAAAAGTCAGACGTAGATTTACAAGCTCCTTCTGTCACTTTTCCCATGTTAAAAGTGACACATAAGTGCCGTAATAAGCTTGTAGATCTGTTTGTCAGACTGTTATGACCTATGTGTTGTCACTGCTTGGAGCTAATTTAACCTTTTAGACAGTGAAGCAGGTGCACACTACCCACTCACTCCTTTCACAGATAATTTGTTGTTGTTTTGGAAACAAAATTGTTTGTCACCTAGTGCCATAGGCGTGATTGAAACATGGTGCTCTACGTGTGGAAAAAACCTTCATTATAATCAAGAGAGTTAATTATTTTAATTCAGATAAGGTTGTATACAGCAGAGTGGAGATAGCAGCGTCCAAATCTTTAAAAAAGAAAGAGAAATGATGTGAGAGAGTAAGAAAGAGAAAGGGAAAAAGGATAGTAAAACGTGGGAGAGACACATACGACAGGGGAGGGGTACGTGAAGCCAAAGGTGCAACCAGTCAAAAATAACGGGGGTGGGGGGGCTAGAAAAAATTTGAGGTGGGGGCTTTAGTTCAAGCAAAAAGAAGAGTGGAGCTGCAAGGGCTGTAAGCAGGGGGGATTATCAAAGCCTCATTAACAAGCAAATGTCTTTAAAAGACCTGTCACATACTCAGGTGCGAGTGTGTGTGGGTCTAGGAAGCTATCTCATCCTTGCTGAAGCCCCGTTAGCCCAATGTTTTTTTTTGCACCTGCTGCATACTACATTTTCTCTCCTTTGACAGATAACTTGTCGTTGTTTCAGAAACAAGCTTGTTTGCTCACCTTGTGCTATTGCCGTTGTTCGTGTTACATAATCCATCCTGAAGCTGTACATTTAAAAGATATTAAAAGAAAGATGTTATGATTGGTAATTCTTGCTATATTAATTTGGAGTTAGATAAAATTGCACTTTTATAGACGTTTGATTGTCAGATTTCTACGAACTGTTTGTATTGTGAATAAATTCCGGACATTTCAGCGATTATAAAAACGTTACTACTGTTGGAGAAAAAAATTAAACATGTAAATTAATACATTATGTAGGAGTGCGTTCGTCTAAAATACTAAGTCGCATTTTTGTATGTAGTCAGCTACAACCCTTTGACTCCTTCCGATGCATACTCAAGCCTCACTGCTCACCTTTTCATGGAAAAGACACCGGCTTCATGAGGTAGTTCCGATCTCCAACAAAGAAGTCTCATATATGGGGCTGAGTCTTGATATCTCTATGGCTAACGACATACTCGTGCGCCCATCATCATCATTGCAGGTTCTTCACCGCTCAGTGCTTCAGGCACCACTAACTCAGTGACCAAAGAGGACACGCAGGTGGTAGTGAGCCCCTTGTTCGGTGCTTTGGGAACAACTCTAAAATGGCGTACAACATGTGCGCCCCGTCACTACACATGTGTAGTGACGGATGTGCTGGATAGGTGTGGTGTGGGTGTATACCAGCCATGAGAGAGTGTGTGTCAATCTGACAACTAGACCTGCAACTAAGAAATCACTACAATGGAAATCTGGGCTTTGTACTGTTGTTGTGTTTTTCTGGTAGCGTAAGCACAGTAGGCTGTACTAACGTAATCAGTCTCGATTAATTTATCACCTCCCCCAAGGGCTTTTAAATGTTGGGAGAGGGGTTAATAATTGTGTTGACTTTTCTTCTTTAGTGTGTAGTGCTATATCGTTTTATAAAATGTATAAGTCTTCAAACTATCTTTACTCTTACGATGGACATGCAATATTTCCGTAATTGATTTTAAAAGTAATATATGCTTCTTTTTATAGTTTTAAAAACAATTTTTATGATTATCCTAGATAATGTCATCTCTTAATATGTACATTAAATACATAAATATATGTTTTTGCATAATTAGAATCTTACGTGGAGTACGTGTACTGGGCGCCGTATATGACGGGTAAACAACCTTTACAACAAAACTTTTACAAAGCACTACCATTACATCGCAACTTTTACAACGCAAATCATTACAACGCATTGCGCTGGGGGGCGCTCTAGGATAGGGAATAGGTTTAATGTACTATCCAACACCTTTCCTACTATCCACAGAGACTGGAGTTGGAATAGTAAATTAACCTCTTGGCTGCTAATGACTAGGGTAACTCGTCATGCACTTTTCATTGATTTCAATGGAAATTAAATGAGCAGTAAAATATTGCCTTAGCAGTAAAGGTGTTAAACTATTCACTATCCAACGCCCCAAAGCACTATGCGTTGTAAAAACCGCGTTGTAAAGGCATGCGTGGTAAAAGCATGCGTTGTAACGTCATACATCCATATGACGTCACTCGGGATATATTTTTTTTATTAGAAAAATGCAGGGTACGCGTTTTGGGTGAAAAAGAAGAAAAAAAAGTGAAGCCCGCTTTATTAGTAATTAGCCTCCGGGGGGGTCAAATCTCTGGGGCTATTTGTTTTTCATGATGGGGGGCCTAGAGGGTCTCCCTGCGTGGAGATCGCTACCCCCCGGATGTTTAACTATATGTATGCGGGGGGCTCAAAGCCCCCCGGAGTTCCGAGGACCGCTTTCTCCTCCACTCAATTTTCTCTCCAATTCCCCACCTCCGGGGTCTCTTTTTATTAAATAAAACTGTCCAAAGGTGTTGCAAATGTGGTATTTTGGTTTTGTTTCTGTCTTGTAGAGGATCCATGGGAAATATAACGGTTCTTTGTACAGCCACTACTTTTCTGCCTGTTACTATAGTAACAGTTCATGGATCAGTTGAATGAGTGCAGAGGTTAGAAGTTCATCATAATATGTTGATAATTGAAATACTTACTGTGCTGGAGATTTATATATATTTTTTTCATCGGAACCGTTAGTCGTAGAAGAAGTTTGTTGAACAGTGCCCATAAGGTGGTGGAGAGGATTTATGAGGTAAACAATTTTTTTCAAGGGCCATTTATATAATTGCTGTGTGGTGTATAAATCACGGCGGAAAAATGACAGTGTTTTGCGCTGTTTTCTTTTATCAAGTTTGTAGGTGACATAATTCTTAGTGCTACTATTTACTTATAATGTGGTGTTTACTTTCATGATGGAGAGGTGTGGTTGCGCAACAAAAAATTCAGTCTAGGTTTAAAACAGTTTTTATTAAGTAAATACAAATAAACTTTCTTCAGAAACTGTTGCAGTACATATGAAAGGGGTGACAAATAAAAATGGAATTTCATTAAATATCAGTTAAGCGTGGCCATATAGTTCATTTTTGTGCTACAGTTTGTAAAAGTGTTGTCCCACATTCTTGTTGATGTAAGAGGGCATCAGTTACTTTTAGATAAAGTAGAATAGAAGTGCTACAACAAACACTTCCGCACTAAATTATCTCAGATCAAGAGAACAAGTAAATCAGTAAAATCTAAATTGTTTATTATTACATAGAAATGCATGCATTATTATTTTTAAAATGTGTATTCTGTACAATTCAGAAACATGCTGTCGTAGTGTTTACAAGTTGCAGACTGTTCCACTAATAAATCACATACTCACCAAAGAATATATAGAATATTACTCATATAATATATAGTACAGGTCCTATATATTCTTTAGGGAGAAGGTGAATAGGAATTGCAAATAAGAATAGAAATTAGAAAATAACATTCAGAAATTTAGGGTTTATTAAATATTTAAAGCAACAAAATATGCATGATAGCTACATTTTAATATATATAAAAATATCTCATCAAGTTTTTATAAATATTTGATAATTATATTACAGATGGTGCTGAAAAATCTCCCATTCCTCTTCTGTAGCAATAGGACAATCTATTATAATATAACGATTGATACCATTATTACAGTAAAAAGAAAAGGAAAATAAAGTTATGTATTTAACAGAACATCCATAATGAAATAGTTTTTAGCGGTCATTATTTACTGAACTTCTTTTCTCCAGGAGGTGAAAAAATTAGATCTTTGTGGCGACGGGTAATAAACTCCTCTGAGATCAAGACGTTGAGAATAATAATATGTATATATTCTCACAGCATATGATCACAAGGGGAAAATAGACTGAAAGCCGCAAGCCGGTAACGTTGCTTACTTATCGTTACTGTTTGTGACGACGGATTGTGAATTCCGCTAGGATCACTAAGACTGTTAATGTTATAATATACATATTAACAGTATGTGATCTCCAGGGGAAAACATAATAACAAGTGTATCATTGTCACGTTGATTGTAAATGTTTAGGGTTTGCGTCGACGTGTTAGCAACACCTCTCGAGCGAAGTACAGTATCAATATTATAATATAAAACGTCACTATATATAAGGTAAAAGGAGCCAGAAAAGGAGTAATATTTGTTATAATATATATGTTTCTAACAACAAGCTGCTGACGTTACAGAGAAAAAGGGAAAAACATGCAATAACTTTTTTTCTACATATAAATGTTTAAATATTGATAAATATTCACAATTTATAATTAAGTACTATGCCTGTGCCATCTTGAAACAACTTACAACTTCGGAATATGTTTGTTGATGCAAAAAGAGAATCCGATGCTGGGGAACGGAACCTGCAACAGAGATTGTCGATTCAGAAATAACTCGGGAAAACGAAACTAATTGCACAGTAGGTGGGGATTATATAGTTTTTTGTTGTTTAGTAGTTTATGGAAGGAAGATGTGGCTCCCCCTATGTAGATGGCACGTTTTGCAGTTTACACATGCTCACTTTGTAACTGTTTTTCGTCTGCACATGTTCGGAAAACTTTCAAACTGTGAAGCTGTAAAGGTTTTGATTTTGATAGTAACACGTATAAGGTATTATTATCTACATACGTTGGAGAGTTTAAAAAGTGTTACTCTGTAAAATGTGTTCTGTGCATTTTCATGTTTAAAAGGATCTAAATTGAAGACGTATAAAAAAATATCGTTATCATTAGAAGAAAAAAAAAGGTTTAATGTTTGTTATTTTTATGGTTAGCATTTGTAGATCGTAATCCTACCCTCGGAAAGGTGTGCCTTTTCTATGCACCTGTAGACTTGGCTTTTAAACTTTCAATTGCCTAGTCTGTATATTTACACTTCCTCCAAACATTTTGGTACTGCTATTTTATTATTACAGTGAGCCATTCAGCAGTATGTGTTTATGTTTAAACTGTTCTAAAAGTGAAGCTGCTGTACATGTTGCCAGACACTCTCCATGCTGAATTGTAATAATTCAGCCAGTACCCAAGTAGTCATGGTGCAAAGTGGGCCTTAGGGCATGGACTGCTTCAAAGTCCTATACACTACGCATGCAGTCTTGTATGCATGGGAAACTTGTCTTTTATAGCTTTTATTATCCAGTCTATGTTCGTACACTTCCAGCAAACTCTTTGTGATTGCTGATTCAGTATTGTAGTGAAGTATTCAGCAGAATGCCCTTATGTATGCACTGTGCTAAAAATTAAGCTCTTCCAAATTCAGACAGACACTCTCATTGGAGAACTGTAATTATCCAGTCAGTACTCAAGTAATCATGGTGCAAAGTAGGCCTTAGGCCATGTACTGCTTTAAACCTGTATAGAGTATGCATGCACTCTTCTATGTAGGTGCACATTTGTTTTTATACATTCAATTGTCCAGTCTATATCATTAGACTTTCACAATCACTCTCACTCTACTGTTTCAATATTGTAGTGAGCCATTCAGCAGTATTTCCTTATATATGTACTGTGGTAAAACTGATGCTCTTATAAATTCAGTCATGCACTCTCTTTGTAGAACTGTAATCATGTAGTCAGTACCAAAGTAATTATGGAGCAAAGTAGGCCTTAGTATATGGACTGCTTCAAACTCCTATTTATTTTGCATATACTGTTCTATGCACCTGCAAATTTACCTTTTATATTTTGAATTCCCCAGTCTCTATACTTAGACTTCCATCAAACACTCTGTCATTCCTGTTATAGTTTTGTAGTGACTCATTGATCAGTGTGAAGTAATCCATTCTCTACATTGAAACAGTAATCAGGAGATGTACAATAAGTGGTACATTCCCAGAGATATGGCAGTTATTGTGCACTGTGATATCAGCACAATGGATGCACCATATTTACATTGTAGTGTAATATGGAGCAAAATCGGCAAAGATATGTGATGTGTTTGTGTTGTGAAGGTGGTGCATTGCTTGACTTGCATTCCAAGTGCAACGCAGCTCCAGCAATGCTCTTGGGGTTCTATGCTCACAAAGCTGTATCAATCCTTACACCTGTTTCAAGCAGGTGCGGGGTTTTGATGTAACATAGGACTAAAAGTGACTGAATGAAATATTATAGATTTCACTCAGTCATTTTTAGGAGGTGTTATTTATTTATTTATTTATTTTATCAATTTATAGGGCGCAACAGCTACCCAAAAAGGGTTTCCCGGCGCCTAGACACAGCTAGATTGAGGACAGAGAAAGGAGGTGACTGTTAAGTGGTTATTATTCATACAGCCAGGTCTTTACAAGCTTTCTGAACCTACAGTAGTTTTCTTCCTTCCGGATACAGGGGGGAAGCGTGTTCCACAGAGAGGGTCCCAGATAGGCAAAAGATCTGCCACCTGTTCCTGCACGTTTAAACCTTGGTATGCAGAAACAGGCTGCTGTCTGTGACCGGAGGTTTCTCTTGGGCGTATAGAGGCAGGCAAGAGATTGGAGATATTTTGGTGCTGTTCCTGCTTTTATTCTGAACATGTAGTTCAGGGCCTTGAAGCGGATTCTGCTCTCGATCCTGAGCCAATGAAGATGCTAGAACACTTGCACTTGCACTCCCTGCCCCCCTCTCTGCGCAGGAAAGTCTCTTTCTGGTGCAGGCTTTAGAATATGATGCACCTTCCATATGCATCACATTGTAAAAATCAGGTACTATGGTACATATTTTGCAACACCGCTGCATCACAAAAGTGACGGAAAAGATGTGTAAAAGAGGTTCAAGGGGGTTGTAAATTCGTTCCTAACACATACAAATTCACCCAGGCAGTTTCACTAGCAGTGCAAATTGAAGTATAGACTTCTAACATATTCATATGGATGTGTTACATTGAAGTGCTTCAGAGGTACTACAGTATAGTAAAGGTAAACACCTTATACATTTATGTTGTAGCACTCTCTTATAGTTTTGCACTTTCACATTCACCATACACTACTAATTCTTTCGTTCATTTATGCACTACACATTCAGTCTGACAAAGTTTTACCCACTAATATAGAAATATAGTTATTTTTTAAGCCAGTGGAGGTAGTTCTTAAAAGAAGTGTTTTTTTTCTTTTTAGTTTTTTTTTTTTTTTGTATTTTTTCAGAAAGTTTTTAGTTGTTTTTTTTTTAAACCAAAAAAATGAAACTGGAAACAAAATAACTGTGCAACAGGAAGAAAAAAGAAAAAAATATATTATTGTTTTGGGCAACGGTGCTCTTCTTTGCTCTTCACAATGAGGTGAATAGACTACTCACCGTAACAAAGGAGTTCTCTGCAAAATTTACAATGAATTGTAAGATTTGCAAACTGAGGCACAATAATAGGATGCGGACTGTTCAGAGGAGGTGGTGGTGTTTTTGAGGTAGAAGTAACTGCAGGTTGAGGGCTTTCTTGTAACCTTTGTGTTGTCATCCTTCCATAATTCTTTGGATGCAAATTTTTGACATGGTGAACCATTGAGACTGTCCCGAAAGAGTACTTTTTAGTGGGGTCAGCCCTGGGAAAGTGTAACCTCACAGATCTTGCATGTTACTTTCGGTACATTCACCTTTTTCTGTCCCTCCGGAAATGAAGAAAACTTCCAAATGAAAGCTTCTTTTCTCTTTTTCTGGGGTGGCTAAGTAACAAAATGCTTCTTAGAGGAATAATAATAGCGCACGACTACCCGGAGGCCTCTTGGCGCTTGTACAAATACCACCGAGGAACCCTTCCTGGCCTTTCCCTATGAGGAGCCCACTCCTGGGCACCCCCCAGGTGAAGTCAGGCATCCTCAGCGTTGTTGGGGCCATTGTAGAGATTAAGCAAGCTATTGCCCAGAGGTGCAGAGTGGGGCTCATGATCAGAATAGGCACTGAGGCGAGAATTATCAGGTCCGAGGAAATTGAGCCCGAGACCCGCTGAGGCGGGAATTGAACCCTGGTCCCGGCCAGACTACTGCATCAGGGTCTGACGCTCTAACCATTGAGCCACACTTCTCTACGGAATGTACTGATGAAGTCTCTAAAAGACCATCCATTGTAGAGTTTGGTTGTAAAAGACTACAGCTCCACTAAATAGGGGCCAGATGTAGGTAAATGTCATTTACCAATTCTTAAATACCAAATTTTGCCGATTCGGTATTCAAAAATTGGTAAATGAGCTGTAGGGAAAAAATCGGTATTTTTTACCGAATCGGTAAAATTCGGTATCGGACTTTCGGAAATTACCAACAGAGTTTGTGCAGTTTAGTTTTAAACCTTAAACATGGCAAGCAGCAAGGACACAGAGCAGACAGAAAGAAAAAGAAAGCTCAAATTCAGCAGCATGGAGCTCCAGGTCCTTGTGGAGGAGGTGGTAAAGGTGCACCACAAACGTTTTGGAAGGCAGTCCTTCTCTGTGTCTGAATCTGCAAAAAGGAAGATTTGGCATGATATCCTTGAGAAAGTCAATACAGTGGGAGTGACCACCAGAGTCACAGAAGATTTCAAAAAGAGGTTTTATGACCTAAGGAGCCTCACAAAAAAAAATTGCAGACCACCACAAACAGGCCTCGCAAACAGGTGGAGGAAAGAGCACAGCACCCCCCCCCCCTCACTGACCTGGAGGAGATGGTGGCCACAACCTTGGAGCCAGAAAGTGTCTACGGACTGGGAGAAGTGGACAGTTCGGCGAAAGCTGCAAGTAGAAAAGGTAAGATGCATGCACAGAAATCCCCCTCACACCCTCATCCATCCCTCACCCCTTGAAGCTAAGTTACCCTAGTACCAGTGTGTCTGTGCAAAACAGTAGCAATGCATCATCGTACATGTAGTCAGTTAATGAAAGACCATGTCATACAGCACAGAAACCACCAAGTTAGGCAAATGATTGCAGACATAATGAAGGGCAGGCAGCATGTAATAAGTGCAATTTCCTAAGTTTAATTGTAGTGGCTGTGAGACATTTGCACCTAGCTGATATGCGCTCATATGTCCACAGGTCACACATCCAGAAGGCAGTCACAGGAGGCAGAAGGCACGGCACCCGAGAGGGATGAAAGTCATGAGCCAGGTCCCAGTGCATCACAGGACACAGGTGTACCGAGTGGGCAGCCACCTTCCCAAGAACCTGACATCACTGAAGAAATGCAGGCATCCCCAAGACCTTCACAGTCCCCACTATTGTTATCTTCACCAGAAATGCCAGCATCACTGGATATTTAAACACCTGCAGCACAACCTAGCAGGAGGCATGTCATTTCCCCTCTGATGGAAATGGAGACAGCTGATGGTGAAATGGTGGGTGAAGACTCACACAACTTGCATGGAGCTGACATCTCTGCTACAGTGCAGCCCGGCGCAGAGCCTGTACCTAGTACCACTAGATCCTGCACAGTACAAGGAAGGAGTGTAGGTGCACGTGGGGAGGGGTCCAGTGTCTTCCAAGGCCTGGAGGGATCCATGGTCAAGATTCAGAGGATGCAGGGTAAGGTCATCATGTCCTGTCAATGACAAATGTGCAACCTCAATATCAACATGCAGGAAATTGGTAAGGGCATAAGGGAACTGGTGGAAGTAAACAAGAACAGGGCTACAGGGATACATGACATGACCCAATCCATGCAGCAACTGTGCACAAAACTGGACTCTGAAATAACATCAATGCGCAGGGAGAAGCAGCGTGCATAGAGAACTGACAAAGCTATTCAACGCCGGGCAACAGCCACATCCCTGCTATGCAGGCGTTGCATGAACAGTCAGGAACTCTTGACTCAAAACAGCAATCACCTGACAAGGGGCGTAGCCGGAATGACCAGTGTGCTAGAGGCTCTAATTAATGCTCTAACTGAAGAAACTGCTGCTATTGACGTGCCGGAGAGTGAAGGTAGCACCAGTAGGAGCAGCACGGCAAGGGCCCTTGTTGTAGAGACAAGGAGGAGCAGCAGGCGACAGGGTGAGGCTACAGACCAAACGCCCAGGGAACTGAGTGAGCCACATACATCTGCCAGTGCAAAGCGTGGCCGCAAATGAATAGTTAATAGTATGGGCTACTGCCATTGGACATACAATTTAGAAATTAGAAAGTCTGTGTTGCACATTTGTGCCATCGAAACCTGCGTAGTGACAATATACAACTACGGTGGGTGCATTCAACACCTGTCTGTGTGTGTTTAATCACTGTGAGCATTACAGTGAAATGCTTACTGGTGCACTTTTGTTCCTTAACATACCTAGATATATACTAAATTAAACCAAATTTCGTGCTTTCAACATAGGTCTCAGTCTCATTACTTACTCAGAAATAGTTGTGTGTAATCTCCTCACGTCTGTATCTGCCGTCACTTGGTGTTGACACTCCAGCAGGTTGTGTTTCAGGCACAGCAATGTCGTCATCATGGTCCTCATAGTCTGACAACTCTACCTCAGTACCCTTCTTCACAGCAAGGTTGTGCAACATAGCACAGGCAGCAATGATCTTACAGCAGGTGATGGGGGTATACTGCCTAGCACCTCCACTCTTGTGCAAGCACCTGAACCTGCTTTTCCAGATACCAAAGGTACACTCCACGACATTTCTTGTGCTCTTGTGGGCCCGATTATGTCTCCTTTGGCTGGGTGTTGAGGGGTTAAGGTAGGGGGTGAGTATGAAGGAGCGGAGGGCATATGCACTGTCTCCTAATAGGAAATGGGAATACATTACTCACATGCATACATGTACTTCTTACTGCAATAGGGGTTATAGGGGTCGCACACTGTGTCTTACTTAGGAGGTACCCTCCACCAAATTCCCCTGCAGTCAGCCGTGCATAGATGCCGCTGTTTTGAAATATATAGGAGTCGTGGGTACTCCCAGTGAATTTTGCCACAAGGTCAGTGATGGTGCACTTTGCATTGCAAATCACCTGCACATTGATGGTGTGGGTGGACTTCCTATTCCTGTGTATATATTCGGTGGCAGCAGGGGGACAATTGGGAATGTGCGTGCCATCAATGCAGCCAATTATATTGGTAATCGTGCATTCTGGTAAAAGTCAGATTTTGTTTGGACCAGTTCAGCATGGGTTGCAGGAAAAGATATATAATGGTCCATCCTCTGTAACATGGCATCAAGGAATTTGTGGAAAAACCTTGACAGGCTGCTCTGGGTCACCCCACCTACTGCAGCAACCACACTCTGGTAGCTCCCAGATGCAAGCAGGTGTAGGCTGCACAGCATCTGCACGTGTGGTAGAATAGCGTGTGCCCTTGGGGTAGTGTGCTCCAACAGTGGTTGGAGGTCCATGATGAGGTCCGTGATGGTGTCTGGGGCCAACCTGTACCTCTGTAGTATCTCTGCCTCTGTGAGCATGAACAGGGTGATCCTCTGTCTGTAGACCTGCTCCTCTCTCTGCCATTCCCTCTCTCCTTCCTCCTGTAGCCGTAGCTGTCTTGCAATGACATAAAATGCCGCCATTGTGCAAGAAGAATTGCATTTTGTATCCATTTTTATAGGTTGCATCTAGTTACCACCTGATTTCAATCCATGGTAAATACCGACTCTTAAATACCAAATTTGTAGCAAATTCGGTATTTCAGAGCTTACCTACATCTCATAATTCAATTTTAGCACTTCTTATTTACCGATTCGGTATGTTACCAATTCGGTAAATTTACCGATTCGGTAAATATAAAGATTCGGTAAATTTACCGATTCGCAAACCATTGCGATTCGGTAAATTTACAGATTCGGTAAATTATCCGATCGGTATTTTACCGATTCTGTAACTTTACCGATTCGGTAAATTTACTGATTCGGACGATTCTCGGACTCCTACATCCCAAATGCTCAATACCGGTCGGTAACGGCCGAAAATACCAATTTTCGGCCGTTACCGACCGGTATTGGGCTACCTACATCTGGCCCTAGATGTTTTCCCTGGGAAAGTCAAAGTAGGATAATCAAAATGAGAGGGGTCTTTCAACAGTTGGAATAGGAAGTATTATGAACTAATCATAACTCTCCTTTTATGGTCAGATGACTTTGCGTACGCTTACAGTGTTCTTACGGTGCTCTTAAGATGCGAGTATGTACGACGTAAGTTTACGATTTGCGTAATTGTTTTAAAAGTAATAATCGCTTATTAAAAGTTAAAAAAAAGTATTTTCATGATTGTCCTAGATACTGTCTTCCCTTAATATGTACATTAAATACATAAATATATGTTTTTGAACAATTAGAAACTTTTGCGCCATACGCTTACGGGGCGCCGTATATGACATCACACAGAAGCGTTGATGAGATGCGCAAGGTCAAAGCGTATCTGTAAAAAGTGCGTGGCTATGCGCAGAGGACCATTTGCCGTACAAAGTGTGGTGCAATCACTGTACGCGTACGGTGCGATTACCCCAAAAAATATGAAAAAGGAATTATACAGATTCTAATTGTAAAAAATGGGAAAATGTATATTTAAAAAAAATTGTGATTTCGTTTTGGTATTATTTTACATTACGAATATGAAATATAATTTAAACAATAAAATTAATATAAATATTTTTCATAAAAATGTAAGAAATCAGTATAAAAAGAAAGAAATGTAATAATTTATACATTTAAAAATTATCATTTACTAAACCTTTGAAATTCACTGAAAAAACCATAGGTTTCAGCCACGTTATAGTTAGGAATTAGCATTTAAAAAACCTTGCAAATTCACTGACAAAACCATAGGTTTCACACATGTTATAGTTAGCTGGAGATTTCACTCATACAAAACCATTGAAATTCCCCCGTTATAGTTAGTTCTGCTGACTATAACTCGCGCGCCCGCAATGCACTGTTCATTAGGTCACATATTACATCACTCATGATATGGTCAGTGACATCACTCATGACATCACTGATGACATCTCAGTTTGCAGTGAAATTATTAATCAGAAACTGTGCATGGCTGGGGCAAGAGTTATAGTTACCTTAGGGCAAGGGTCTCCAAACCGGTCCTGGAGGGCCGGATCCATGCCAGATTTTTAAAACTACTACATGTATCTCAATGGGGATATCCCAAAAATCTGGCATGGATCCGGCCCTCCAGGACCGGTTTGGAGACCCCTGCCTTAGGGCATAAGTTATAGTTACTTGAGATAACTATAATTGGTGAACGTCAGTGGTTTTGTGTATGTGAAATATTAACTTAACTGTAACCTTTTTTTCCAGTGAATTTAACATTATTTTAACATTACTCTGGTCTGTGGAAGGAGCAGTGGAATTCAGAGTGTTACATTCAATTCGGGTCTCCAATTCACACCACTCTATTCTGCAGCCTTTTGGTTAAACACCTATGCTCTTTTTCTTCTCGTATCTTTGTGAAACAACCTGCATATCTCACACCTCATCTCTTTCAACACCATCTATTCACTCTCTCCTGCACATAATTCGATCCATCTCCTTTATTTAACTACCTCACACACAGTGCACTCCACTCACTGTATTTTCTTTATCTTTCACCATTTGAATATTTTGAAAGGTGTGTACCTCCTTCACAAACTTTTGCATAGAATCACAATTACAACTGGAAAACATGGCCATTCGTCTGTGCATTCTGCAGAGAGGTCAAGGATTGGAGGAGCATGCGTTTTGTACCCCTTTACAACCTAGTCACAGGGACAGTGAGAAATGTAAACTGCATTTGTTCTGAACTCCACAGCTCTCTATCATCGCCCACCCACAATCTGAACGCAAATAGAGAACTCTTCTTACATGCACACTAAACAGAAGTCATATGTTGCATTAGGAAAACTAGCGAAACACATCTTTAAAAAAGCTAATACTCTTATGGAATACAAGAGTAAGTAAATTGTGAATTGTAAATAATGTCGCTCTTCCTATACTGTGAGGGGAGTGATTTTTTTTGCCGACTGTGGCTGCCACCAGTGGTGGGGGAAAGTTGGGCCGCAATATTTACAGGTATTCCACGCCACCTACCCCCACAAAAGCAATGCTACTGTTGACAGGGATTTTTTTTCTGCAAAAAGGAAGGCTTTTTATTGAAGAAAACGTCGCCAGAGGCAGAATTGGATAAGAAATTAAACAATGTGCATGTTCGAGCAGTGCAAAAAATTATGAACTCCCATCAGAATAAAAACTTGGGCCACACAATCACATAGAAGCATGCACATCATTTAGGGGTCATAAGGGGTTGCAGTTACGACCCCTGGCACTACTTTTGCAAAACCTGGCCTCCAATATCGCAATGCCAGTGCCAAAAACAGAAGGCCCAAGAAGTGAGAGCTGGCACAGCACTGCACTTTAAAAATAGATTTAAAAAAACATTTCACGCGGCTTGTTGGTTTGACCAGGGACTAATGCACATGGATTAAACAAAAACCTCAATCTTCATTTCCAAACAGGGAAGGGGTAGTAGGAGGCGTTACCAGCCAGCACCTACAAAACATCCTTGAGTCCTCTGTGCTGACCTCATTGTTGCCTGGAGGGTGAATTTAAAAGTATAGATGTGCTACTGACATATCGGCCTGCTGTAAATACGTCCTTTAACGTCAATGTTAATGAGAAGCACTCAGGCGAGCATAGCAGTGTGGCTCACATCTACATAGTGCCACTGAGTTCATCTCCCCATAAGCCTATAAGTCCTATGCTATTGATTATACACAGGGCTTGAGTCGAGGGTAGACACAGGTAAACATCATTTGCCCACTATTTTGGGAGGGTAGACACCATCTACCCACTAATTTCAGAGGGTAAACACCTTCTACCCTACTGCAAAGCTGGCTACTTTCAGCGGAGTGCCACGTTCCTCTTCTACTTGTCCCGAAAATCACAGAACTATGCTAAACTCATCCAGGAGTAATTTTCTGACATCAGGACACTTTCAGCATTGCCTGAAAATTGTGTGCTTTTGTTCCGAGCAGCAACGTGCAGGCGCGAGAGAAGCTTATCAGATTCCAGCTCAGTCCATAACAAAAGCCGGAGTTAAGGGGCCATTACAACTCTTTTTATTGGGGTATCCTAGCTGAGAGTCATTGGGAGCCTCACCCCTGCATGCAATGAAGGGGAAACAAAGGAACACATATTCTCACTTCCCACGCACTTAACTTTTTTTAGTTCCTGTATATAAGAAATATGCATACACTGTGCGAATGTCAGATATGTTTCTCGCCACAGTATTGAGAGAGCGTAATTTGAATAAAACGTATATCCGAGTCATATTTAGAAGTATATCGTATAAACGTAGGAATGAAATGTATATCGAACGTAAAGTTGACGCTTATAGCATAAAGTTAACAGATGTGACCAAAGTAATATAGGGAATATACTGTATTCACTTTAGAATGTATTAGATTTAGAAGGCCCGTATACGTAGTGGGCTAATGTAGAAATGCTTACGAACAGAAGAACGTGCAAAGTAGAATTCATGTACGTGTGTAACTTGAAATGCAGAAACGGCGAGAAATGTAACATGGAGAAATGTGCAGAGAGCATACATATATATATATATAACGATGTAACAAATGAGAATATAAGGTTTATATTCTACGTAATTCGTATTCTATGTAAAATGTATTCACATATAAGCAAGGGATTTGTTAAATGCGATCATATATAAATGTATGTTAAAGGTTATACTGTGTAGAAGAAGTTTGTAGGAATGTTAGAAGAGTTTTAGGTCATTTGTGATTATAACCTGACTGACCAAGGGTTCGCAGGAGTGTAGTCCGCTGTTGGTAATTTAGTGGGCTCACAGGAGTCGTGAATAGCCTTCACTTGAAGGTGCGAGCCGAAGAGTCTAGTTCTTGTTAGATTTAAGGTGACAAATGTCGAACGAAGTTTATTGCCTAAACATGAGAGGAGACGATTGGAATTTGAGTCTTGTTTTGAAATGACCATTCACAGGACCAAATGAGGTTAAAAGTACGGCCGTAAAGAATAAAAGTTCTGATAAGATGATAGATTTTGCTCCGAAAGTGTCAAAGGTAAAGTTGAATGAAGTCACCAGCAAGAAGACGAAGATGGCGTCTAAGGAGAAAGGTCAACTTAACGGACGACGCGAAGAGACGAAGCAATGGAAAGAGCTAGAAGATGACCTCACGGGGAAAGTCCGTGGTGGGCGTCGAAGGGGCGTTCCACCCACATTGTGATTGTGTATTTTAGGGACAGCACCCCGGGGAGAAGAGAGAGCGAAGAGGCAGATGGCCTGAGAGTTAGGAGCAGATGCGCTGAGAGAGATCAGAGCGTAAGGGAGCAGTAGGCCGAGGACCCTTAGAAGAGCGGATGGGTAGGCAGAGAGAGGGTACTGCTTCTTAAACTTAAGTTACCTTTAGAGGCTAAGAGAGTTTGAACTTCTTTGGGAGTCAAACTGCTGACACCTTTTTAGGGTTCTAGAAACTTGCGAAGTAGGGATGTCACCTAGTATAGAGTAGGGACAGATTTAACTTGATTATTTTTCTCTTTCTGTAGATGACGCAGAAGAACCACTTCATATCAATGCTTTTTAATTTGCTGATTTTGGAACTGACTTTAATTGTATTCGTTTGTAGACTGAGGTTCTTTAGGGAATATATGTTCCTATTAGTTCCTGTATATTTGATGAATTTGATCCTGAGAGGATTGTATATGCAACTTTTCTTAATTTTATATTAAACCTTTTAAACTTTATCAGTCGTAAGTGGTTCTTCAGAGTGGCGTCAGTTAATGGGGTTTATCTAACCTATGCAGGGGTTGTCTTTTACTCAATGACAGATAAAGAGCGATCCAAAATTGTCGAATGAGATAAGTTATCAAATTGATCATAAAAGATATTAAAATCTCATTCCCCGCAGTTGGTAGCAGAGAAAGATGGTTTTCTTCTTGAGGAAGACAACCTAGGTCAGGTCTAGTTTACCCCAAGGTCCCTAGTCATCGACGACCAGAAGAAGAATCCCTGCCGAAGACGGTGCTGACGGTGCGTCGAGAGAAAAGCAGCAGAGTCGGTCGAGAGTGAGTATAAGGGTCATGCGTTGTAAGATTGCGGTGTTTTATGTTGTTCCTGTGTTGTAATGTCAAGCGGAGTTGAATGCCTGTAGTGTGATTGAGGGAAGGTTGTGAGCGCGCGCAACCGGATAAAATCTTATGTCCAGAGAGGGCTTAAGTGGTTCGGGTGTATCGAACACCCAGAGTAATTTGTCTACCATTTAAAGGGGGTCATGAGGTACCATTGATCGCCCGCAGACCGATGATAGGGGGAGCGTTTGAGTGAGTGTATGAGTAAACGCATGCTGGTCGTACGTTTACTGTGTGTAAGTAACCTATCAGTTAAGGTGAGCGTCTGACCGTAAGAGGAAGACGTTTCGCCAGTTGAGGTGACAATTACAGTTAGACTGTGGCCGTACAGTCAGAGAAAAGTGATCGCTTGGACGGAAGTAGTCATTTTTCGGCGTATGAATGAAACGCATGTAAAACCGCGAGACGAGTTGAGAAACGAAGGTAACTGCTGCAGAGGGAACAAGTGACGTCAGCATAGAGCCGCGCTGAGATTGGTCGGTTAGCGTAGAACAGCATTGGGATAGGCTGATTAGCGAGAGTCGCACAGGGATTGGTGGCTGTCATTAGGACGTAAATAAGGAAGAGAATTAATAAGGGAAAAATCGTAGATAAAAATGAAGTGCTTTAAGGGTTTAAGAAAAATCTTTAGGAGGAATAGAAGAAACTTATATGCTGGAGAAGAAGCTCCACCAGAAGGCACACCAGCTTATCATATGGCAGTAAACGTAGGCTTACACTCGATATTATGGATTTCCGAGTGGAATAGGCTAACGGAAGGGTAAAAGGAGCTGACGTTTCCGAGATTCGGAACGTTTAAGCTAGAAGTGTTGAACCAACTGAAAGCAGTAATGCTTGCAACAAGACCTCTACCGAGGCCAACACAATTCGAAGCACTTAGTGCATGGTTTAGAGCAGCACACGAAAAGAGCGTAAAGAGGCGCCAAGAAAGAGTGAGACGATCAGTAAAGGCGGTACAGGATGCCAAATGGGATGAGGAAGCTAAGAAGTGGAGAGTGCAAAAGATAGAAGCAGACAAACTGTTCACCATGATAGAAGCCACGGGAGAAAAGAAACCTCTAGAGGAGGAAGATGAGGAAAGCGAGACGGAGGAGGATCTGATAGAGAGGCTATTAACAGATAGACCACCTCCGTACAACAGCGAAACCGCAAGTCCCATACTACAGCAAGGGGACGGAGCTAGATGGGGAGAATATAAATCGATCCCAGTGACGGAGTGGGACTCCAATAAGAGTGAGGAAATACCTCAAGCTAGTTCGGAACAGAGAGTAGTGGGAAGATTCGTGGTCCAGAAGGTGCCAGAGACGCAATGCGCAAGGTCGTACCAAATGCCAGACGCTTTACAAGTACCTGTCACCATAGGCCCTATTGTGTCAATCTACAACCCAGAGGGGGTCCAGCAGGAGGAACAGGCACGATGGGACAGGGAAAGGGCAGAGATGGAGAATAGGAATAACACGATGAATCCTCAAAGACAGAGATTAGCACCAGTGAGTCGGAGTACCCCATTAGATTCCGCAACGGGTCCCTGGATAGAACAAGGGGGTCAAAGAGGATCAATGGATTTGAGGGGACCGAAACCGAAATCCTATAAGGAATTAAGGGAATATCTGAAAGAATGGGATACTGCCGAAGAGGCTCGGAATAAAAGTTTAGAAACAGGAGCAGAGTGGAGAGACCAGGATAACAAGATCCTCTCTCATTGTGGAGCTGGCGAAAGCAGCCCGTAGTGGGAGAGAGGGAGTCAAGGAAGCAGAGGAGATACTTGCCCTATTACTAGTGGCAATCGGCAAATGTGTAACGACAGGAGTGCAGGGTGTGGGGAAGTGCCTCGCGTCACCTTTAGTGAGGGAGAACGAAGGACGCAGGAGTACCGAAACACTTTCAGATGCACACACCATACTCCGGATGAAAATGTGCAACATTGGAATCACGGGAACATGGAGAGTCGTGAAACGTCTCGACATGCCTCCGGTGATTACGGACGGAATCACGGGAACATGGAGAGTCGCGAAGGGTCTCGCCATGCGTCCGGTGAACAAGAACGAAGTCACGAGAATATAGGGAGTCGCGAAACGTCTCGCCATACATCTGGTGATCACGAAAGAGATCGCGGAGGCATGGAGAGCCAGGAAGGTCCTTATCGTTTGTTAAGTGACACCAGACAGCAAGCGAGTTACAGTGGTTTAGAACAGCACGGAGGATCCTACCTCTATCTGGTGAAACCGAGCCGAAAAGACAGAATGTAGGGTTGAGGGATGGAGTATTGTTCCACCATACCCCAAGGGAAGATGGAAAGGCTTGGGATCTAGAGAGGTGGGAACAAAGAGATGGAAGAAAAATTCCTCATAACTCACCTGTGCTTAGGCGTAGGGCGCATAGTGGAGGTGAGAGGGATGCAAGAGAACAACCTAGGACTGACGTACTGAGAGCTGAAATAAAAGCAAGACGCATAGATGTAATGAGTTTAAAATCAGACTTGGACGAAATAATTGACGGCACAGTGGCAATTGAGAGGTTAGAGCTGTACGCACCAGATGAGATACTGTTTTTATCTAAAGACGTTACTCGGAAAGCGAGAGCAGCTCATGAGAAGTTATCTGAATTGGCAGAAAAGTACATGATAGACATATCGCGAACTAAGGCTTTACAGGCCAACCATAGGCTGAATTGCACGGATCAAGATCTAGATGAGCGCAGAACGATTGGACTAAGAGTACACATAAGGGAATTGGTCATGTGTATTAGAATATGGAGAGATCTGGATAGATGGGAGGAAAGATGGTCCAAGAAGGGATCTGTCAGACGGAGTACACTTGTGAAGTCTCAGGATACAGACCTAATGCGAATGGAAGCTTTCCCTTTGCGAGAAATCGCGAACGGAAACTACGTGCATGTACCATGGAGTAGGGGGGATTTAGCGGCATTCACTAATTCCTTCCCGAAACTTAGAGAAAATCCCGTAGAGTGGTACAAGCAGGTAGAGAGATTCGTGAAGATCTCTAAGGTACTGTGGATCGATTTGAACACTTTGTTCGATATCGTAGTACCCGGAGATTTGTGGACGGCATGCAAACTTAGTATTGAATGGCCCGCTTGTGAGCCTCCGAGGAATGCACAGACAGGCGGTCCATCAGACAGAGTCATGGAAAAATACGAGAGGGTAATAACATGGCTAAAAGAGAAAGTGCTGGTGCAGGATATAGACTGGGTTAAGATAGATCGAACAACTCAGGAGCCTAAAGAGACGGTTCACGAGTTTTATGAGAGATTACTGAAAGCATTTAAGCAGTACAGTGGATTAGACGTAATGGATCCTAAGGACATAGGACAGTTTGTGTCAAAGTTTGTTCTCGGATTAAGACCCGACATAAGCCTGATGATTCAACAGCATTTAATTTGCTGGCAGAACAAACCTTTAGATGAGATTCTGAGGTATGCAAGGTACTGTAGCGATGAGATAGATTCGAAAGCAAAGAAGCTCAAGGAAAAGCTGATGTTGGTACAGATGCAATCAGCTGGAAAGGGTGGACAGCGACAGCAGGGAACAGGAACGCCAGCGAAGAAACAGAATAATCAGAGCAGAGATGAGGAAGAAAGACCGAGACCGAGAATGGATATCGCAACACTGAAAAGGACAACCAGGTGTCATCAGTGTAACGAGGTGGGACATTGGAGACGCGAGTGTCCTTATAATATTGAGACAGGGGAATTAGAACCGGAGGAGGAAGAGGTACAGAACAACGTGGTTAAGGGAGCAACAGTCCCGAAGGGAAAGTGTATCAAAGGGGGGACTCAGACTCCTCGAGCCCCGTTTCCTCAACCGCCTCGCATTACAAATGGAGGGAAAACCTATAGACAAATGCCATTATTCGTAGGAGGAGAAGAATGCTACTACGTTGATCCTCTTACAGGGCAACAAGTGAATAGGGAAGAAGACTGTACTCTAGGAGCAGCCCTGGAAGTAGATCAGAGAGGACCATACGTAGAGGCTGAAGTGGCTGGATGTCCTACGACCTTTTTGGTGGATACGGGGGCCACTAGATCCACGTTGAGAATGGGATCAGCGGTAGTCCCAGGTCTGCCGATATCAGGAGAAATGATTCAGGTGGTAGGAGTCGCAAACAAGAGGATGACGAATCCTCTGACAGAACCAGTGTCAGTAAAGATAGGGAATTACAGTGACGAACATCAGTTTGTGATCTGTGATTCTAGCCCGGTGTGTTTGCTAGGAAGAGATCTGTTGTGTAAACTGAATTGCACAATACATTGCACACCTGAAGGAGTAGAAGTGCAGACCAATGATGAAGATGCCGATTTTAAAGTTGTAAACTCGCAGGAATGCGTGGAACTATATCCTACCTTAACAGTGGAGGAACTTCCACAGGACTTGAGGGAGAAAGTGTCAGCTGAGGTGTGGGATTTTACTGGAGAAGAAATAGGACTGATCAAAGGGGTAGAACCAGTAAAGATCATGGTAAGACCCAATGCCGAGTACCCAAGAACACCACAGTACAAGTTGACACCGGAGACGATTGCAGGAATAAAGCCTGTGATCGAATCCATGATCAAACAGGGAATACTGAAGGAGATCGTGGGTAGTCCATGTAACTCACCGATTATGGGTTTGCAGAAGCCTAGTGGAAAATACAGAATAGTGCAGGATCTTCGAAAGATTAATAATATTGTTGTCTCATGTTGTCCAGTGGTACCGAATCCATCAGTGATATTATTTCAGATACCGTTCCAAGCTGAATGGTTCACCGTGATAGATTTGTGCCAGGCTTTCTTTTCGATTCCTTTAGATGAAGAGAGCCAGTATCTTTTCGCTTTTAAGCTGGAAGATCGCGTTTTAACATGGTGTCGTATCCCTCAGGGGTATACAGAAAGCCCATCGATTTTTAACCAGCTATTAAAGAGAAATCTTGAAAGTCTAGTGCTGCCCAAGAACTCAGTTCTAGTCCAGTACATAGACGACCTCCTAGTTGCGTCAGAAACAGAGGAAGCTTGCAGAGTAGACACCATCACCTTGTTAAATCACTTGGCCGAGAACGGGCATAAGGTGTCTCCAAGTAAATTGCAATATTGTCTTACTGAAGTGCAATACTTGGGCCACAGGATTGAAAAGGGGAAACGGAAGGTGTCTCCAGACAGAATAGAGGCGATTATGAAAATGAACGCGCCTACAACACAAAGAGAGGTCAGGATGTTTCTAGGCATGGTCGGTTATTGTCGACAGTGGATAGCCAACTTCTCACTGAAGGCAAAGCCGTTATTACAACTGACGCACAAAGGAGTGAGTGATCCGGTACCATGGGACAAAGACTGTTTGATGGCGTTTTTGCAGCTGAGGGAGGACTTATGTCGCGCCCCGGCTTTGGGAATGCCTGATTACACAAAACCATTTTTGCTTTACTGCTGCGAAAGAGAGGGATGCGCTTTAGCAGTTTTGGCCCAGATTCATGGAGATGCGCGTAGGCCAGTAGCGTATTTTTCGGCTACATTAGATCCAGTAGCCGCAGCGTTGCCCGGATGTCTCAAATCCGTAGCTGCAACGGGTGTCAGCATTGAAAGATCTGAAAGTGTGGTAATGGGACATCAGTTAGTGGTGTACGTACCGCATTCTGTGGAATTGTTAATGACCAGGACTAAGACTCAGCATCTGACGAATAGCAGGCTCACACGCTATGAGCAGGTCATATTGGCTGCCGAGAATGTGACCCTAAAAAGATGCTCCGTCTTGAATCCTGCAACTTTGATGCCACTTCCAAATGAGGTGGATGATGAAATTTGTACAGATCATGATTGCCTTGATGTGACTGAACTATGCACCAAACCGAGACCCGATATCGTAGATGAGCCATTGACTGACCCTGATGAAATTTTCTTTGTTGATGGTTCATGCGTAAGAGACGATATTGGTCAGCTGAGAGCAGCTTATGCAGTTTGTACAATTACCAGAGTTGTAGAAGCCGCTTGCCTGGAAGGAGTACACTCCGCTCAGGTAGCTGAAATTATTGCTTTGACGCGTGCCTGTTTAGCAGGTAACAAAATTCGAGTCACCATATACACCGATAGCCAGTATGGTTTCGGGGTAGTTCACGATTACGGGCAGTTATGGTCTCAAAGAGGTTATATGACCTCCTCGGGTTCTCCTATTAGGAATGGAGAATTCGTGAGATTATTGTTAGAGGCATTGCAAGGCCCGACAGCTATCGCAGTAGTCAAATGTGCTGCACATACAAAAGGTATAGATTTTGTGTCACAAGGTAACCGCTATGCGGATGAAGTAGCGCGTTACTGCGCAGAGCAAGGATATTCTCACACTGATGTGAAAGTGGGGGGAATTCAAGAAAGAACTGAATTGACAATGTTGTTAGACACTGTAGATACGTGGGATGAGCTAAGGAGTGTTCAGGAGAATGCACCAGATGATGAGAAAAAGGGCTGGGAAACAGCTGGGTGTATAAAAAGCGAGATGAATTTTTGGATCTCCGCCGATGGGAGAGCAGTCTTACCAAATGAACTTGTTAGTCCAATGGCAAGGAAATTGCATGGATCAGCACACATAGGTAGAGATGCCATGGTGAGAGTATTCAGACAAACGTGGTTTAATCCTAAGTTTAGAGTAGCGGCAGAAGCAGTATGTCAGCGATGTGCGATCTGTCAGCAACTAAACGTGGGAAAGAGAACACCAGTTACATTGAGTCACATTGGAAGGTCTGGGGGGCCTTTCAATAGAATGCAGCTTGATTTTATAGAAATGCCTAAATGCAACAGACTCAGATACGTTCTTGTGATTGTCTGTATATTTTCTAGATGGGTTGAAGCTTACCCTACACGTAGATGCGATACACTTACAGTAGCAACACTGTTACTTAGAGAGTTAATACCGAGGTTTGGGGTGCCATCCTCTTTGGAATCGGACAGAGGAACTCATTTCAACAGCGAAATAGTGAAGATGTTGTGCTCAGCTTTGAGTATCGATCAGAAGCTCCATTGCAGTTATCGACCAGAAGCTTCAGGGATTGTAGAGCAAATCAATAGCACAATTAAGTCCAGACTTGCCAAAGTTTGTTCATCAACATCCCTGAGTTGGCCAGACGCACTTCCAGTGGTTCTTATGAGCATACGTAGCACACCAGATAGAAAAACAGGTCTCTCTCCACATGAAGTGCTAATGGGGAGAGCTATGAGATTGCCATCGGTTCCGACTGCAGCGTTATTGAACATCACAGACGACTTGATCTTGGACTACTGCAAGGGACTATCTGATGCCATTAATTCTGTGTCCCTCCAGGTCCAGGCTGCAGAGGTTCCATCAGCACAAGACTTGTGCCATGACCTGAGTCCGGGGGACTGGGTTTTGGTGAAAAAGCATGTCAGGAAGAACTGCTTAGACGTGCGTTGGCGAGGACCATTTCAAGTCATACTTGTCACGAACACTGCAGTGAAGTGTGGAGGCCTGCCAAATTGGATACACGCTTCACACACTCGAAGAGTGCCAACACCTCTAGAAGAAACTGCTCCTCTCTCGGATGAGAGTCCAGCGGAAAGCGGAGAAGCCATAGAGGGGGAAAGCCAAGCTGTAGAGGTGATCGAAGAGGCTGAGACTGTGTCAGAACAGGTCGACGAAGGTCAGGACACCAGTGAGACCGAAGTCGCCTCAGGAGAAGAAGGTAACTGGGAGATCGAATCAGATACTGAACAAGCCGAGAGTGACCAAGAGACAAGTCCCAGAACAAGGAGCAGGAGGACAAGGAGTGACGAAGCCAGTTGGCCAGAGAGAAGAAGGAGGCCAAGCTTAAAGGCACAACCGGAGAAAACTCTTGTCCCAATCTCTGAAGAGTCAGATCAAGAAGAAGAAACTACAGACTCAGGAACGGAGAGTCCAAGAAGATCGAGAAGGGTACGTGTGCCCTGCAGAAGGTACGCCACCCCAGAGTGGACTTATCTAGCCGATGTCTTGGGGACAGAAATCTGGGAGAGTGAAGAACGTGAAAGTAATCGATCTCGATCCATTTGTGGCAGTGGAGATATGGATGTTGACTCCTGGACTCGAGACTGAGGGATTACTGACTTTCACACTTCCCATACCCCCATACTTGAGTCAGATTAAAGATTTAGTGCTAAACAGATTACAATTTCCAACATTTGGTCATCAAATTCCGGAAGAAGAAGAAAAAGTCATTCGTTTTGAATTATTGGAACTTGTCGCGAGAGCTGCAGGTACGAGAATAATTGTTGATGCATAAAGACTTTTGTATATAAGTTATAAAGAAGAAGATAACCTAGCGCCGAGTGGAAAGAAGAATAAAATTAGGGATTACATTTAGAGGACGGAGAAGGGTTAGGGTTGTCTGTTGTTAAAAATAAAGAGACATTGTTGCGAAAAAGAGACTTTGTTGATAAAGAGCACTTTACAAACTGAGAAGAAAACAAAGCAAATTAAAGATTGGAAAGGAGAACTTTTTTCGCAAAAGAAAGAGTTACGCTGTTTTTGACAACATGGAGAACGGCAACCCAAACAGAAAAGCTAAATGTATAATAGGTACACTTATAGCTGTAGTAATATTTCTCATAATTACAGTAGTGACAATATCATACATAGTAGGACATGAAACTGATAAAGAGATAGCAGATGTTAAGCCTGTAACGACTTTGAAACCTGCTCTTGATGTGAAGAAGGAGGAGAGCAATGTTATCCGTGAAAAAGCGTTACTGGCAGATGAAGCTCGTAGATTACATGTAGACGAGTCACAGGGAAACTTTAGGTCAAATGCATATGCTAAACTGTTATATGAGTATATCGATGCCATGGAGGCCAAAGATTGCTATGTATGTATGCAATTGCCGGCTTCTGTAGATGAGGGCATTAGATATCATCATCTCCCATTGACTTATGGGATAACATGTAGTTTACTGCTTAGTATATTTTATGGTAGAGAAGGATTTGAGTACTACTTTTCAAATTATGATTCGGTACTGCCTGAAGTTCCGAATTATAAACAAATGAATAAGTGGGACTATTATAAAAAGGAGGATAGACTAGCCAAATTCTTCCTTCCTTAGGATACATTAGATACTTCATACGCACGTAGAAATAATCTGACTTGCAAAGTGTCAGAGATTGAGAAAAAGTTCATAGCACAAGTAGATGACCGATACAGAAGGCAGAAGATTCTAAAAATGTCAGGACAATGGAAAACTGATTGGACTGAAGAAGAGAAGGCACATAAAAAGAAGGGTAGCAATGGTCCAATAGCATTGGATAGAACGCAGAAAGGAAAGTTATGTTTAACTCGAAGCAAGACATATTATGAAAGTGTATTTGTAGGTGAAGTAAATTGCGAACATGCTTTTCGATTAGAGTATTACACGAAGGATTTCATGAAGGAGATGCAAGTGATTCCTAATGTATATTTTGTATGTGGGAGAAATGCCTATGTAAAACTGCCTGACAATTGGTATGGTTCGTGTTACTTGGCAATTGTCTTCCCCAAAATATATCATGCAAAGGATTTAGCGATCATAGAAGGAAAGGCTTCGACAAGAACGAAAAGAGAAGTAGGAGATGCAGAAGTAGTAGGAGACGTATTTGGAGCGATGTTTCCTATGTTAGGTTTAATACTTAACGATGTTAAGATCAGGAGACTAGCTACAGTCGTAGACAGATTATCTGCAAGTACTGCAAGGTCATTAATGTTAATAGAAGGTGAGATGCAATCGATTAGAGCAATGGTTCTTCAGAATCGACTTGCTCTGGATGTGCTATTAGCAAAAGAAGGCGGAGTTTGCAAGGCTTTGAAGGTTCAGGAATGTTGTACTTATATTCCTGATAATTCAAAACCACTTGAGAAGGTCATAAGAAACATTACACAGATTCATCAAGAAATCGAAGATTTGACAAAAATAAATGTTTGGGAAAAAGTAGGTCATGGAGTAGGAAAGGTTGGAAGTTGGTTTGCCAACCTTGGTAAAAGTATAGTATGGTACATATTAAAACCTGTATTAATAGTATTAATTTGTATAATCACATTGTTAGGATTAGTAAAACTATATAAATGGTATAGGACGAACCAGTTACAAAGGTCTATGAGAGAACAAGAAAGGAGATTAGCTGCTTTACAAGATCAACAGTATAAAAGTTTGAGAGCACTTGAGATGATGAAAAGAGGAAATGATGTAACTAGTTCTGTTTAAAGGTGCTATTCAAATTGCATTTAGTGATGACTCCTAAAAGTCATCAAAGGGGGGAACTGAGAGAGCGTAATTTGAATAAAACGTATATCCGAGTCATATTTAGAAGTATATCGTATAAACGTAGGAATGAAATGTATATCGAACGTAAAGTTGACGCTTATAGCATAAAGTTAACAGATGTGACCAAAGTAATATAGGGAATATACTGTATTCACTTTAGAATGTATTAGATTTAGAAGGCCCGTATACGTAGTGGGCTAATGTAGAAATGCTTACGAACAGAAGAACGTGCAAAGTAGAATTCATGTACGTGTGTAACTTGAAATGCAGAAACGGCGAGAAATGTAACATGGAGAAATGTGCAGAGAGCATACATATATATATATATAACGATGTAACAAATGAGAATATAAGGTTTATATTCTACGTAATTCGTATTCTATGTAAAATTTATTCACATATAAGCAAGGGATTTGTTAAATGCGATCATATATAAATGTATGTTAAAGGTTATACTGTGTAGAAGAAGTTTGTAGGAATGTTAGAAGAGTTTTAGGTCATTTGTGATTATAACCTGACTGACCAAGGGTTCGCAGGAGTGTAGTCCGCTGTTGGTAATTTAGTGGGCTCACAGGAGTCGTGAATAGCCTTCACTTGAAGGTGCGAGCCGAAGAGTCTAGTTCTTGTTAGATTTAAGGTGACAAATGTCGAACGAAGTTTATTGCCTAAACATGAGAGGAGACGATTGGAATTTGAGTCTTGTTTTGAAATGACCATTCACAGGACCAAATGAGGTTAAAAGTACGGCCGTAAAGAATAAAAGTTCTGATAAGATGATAGATTTTGCTCCGAAAGTGTCAAAGGTAAAGTTGAATGAAGTCACCAGCAAGAAGACGAAGATGGCATCTAAGGAGAAAGGTCAACTTAACGGACGACGCGAAGAGACGAAGCAATGGAAAGAGCTAGAAGATGACCTCACGGGGAAAGTCCGTGGTGGGCGTCGAAGGGGCGTTCCACCCACATTGTGATTGTGTATTTTAGGGACAGCACCCCGGGGAGAAGAGAGAGCGAAGAGGCAGATGGCCTGAGAGTTAGGAGCAGATGCGCTGAGAGAGATCAGAGCGTAAGGGAGCAGTAGGCCGAGGACCCTTAGAAGAGCGGATGGGTAGGCAGAGAGAGGGTACTGCTTCTTAAACTTAAGTTACCTTTAGAGGCTAAGAGAGTTTGAACTTCTTTGGGAGTCAAACTGCTGACACCTTTTTAGGGTTCTAGAAACTTGCGAAGTAGGGATGTCACCTAGTATAGAGTAGGGACAGATTTAACTTGATTATTTTTCTCTTTCTGTAGATGACGCAGAAGAACCACTTCATATCGATGCTTTTTAATTTGCTGATTTTGGAACTGACTTTAATTGTATTCGTTTGTAGACTGAGGTTCTTTAGGGAATATATGTTCCTATTAGTTCCTGTATATTTGATGAATTTGATCCTGAGAGGATTGTATATGCAACTTTTCTTAATTTTATATTAAACCTTTTAAACTTTATCAGTCGTAAGTGGTTCTTCAGAGTGGCGTCAGTTAATGGGGTTTATCTAACCTATGCAGGGGTTGTCTTTTACTCAATGATAGATAAAGAGCGATCCAAAATTGTCGAATGAGATAAGTTATCAAATTGATCATAAAAGATATTAAAATCTCATTCCCCGCAGTATTTACATAAATAACAAGTTGAATACCATTATTTTTTTATTTTTAATAACACTTTAGCACTACTCATCCCAATGCAAGGTTTCAGAGAGCTTTGCATCACATGTTCAGAATATACATTTGCAATCAATCATATGTGTGCAGATTAATTTAAAGGATGTTTTACATAAGACATTGAGGGTTACAAGGTGTAGGAGCCACATGTCCTTCATACTTTTCTTTGCTGTATTAGAAGGATAACAATTTATGAACAGCAAATAGCAAAAGGATCTCCTTCTTAAAAGTAGTAATCCACTTGCCTATTTACATAAAATAAAAATCAATCATCTGTGTTTTACATAATGTGCTTTGAAGGAGACATATTAACCCTCTATGCTACTTTGATTCAAAACTAGGACAAGGCAAAACACAAATCTCTACTGAAAATGCGTTATCTTCCGGAGTTACCTTACCATTATTATTATTCCAGAGATTTAGCTGGCACACTAAGATCTCTGCAGCAGGTGCTTTAGCCCCATAAGGTATTTTAAAAGACAGAATTTGAAACCAATTAAGCAGAACAGATTTATCGCCATGTTTCTTCTTGTTGCCAAGTTCTTTGCGGCAAATGAATGTATAAGCTGAGACCCAGATTTGGTTTGCGTCAAAATTTTGGAACAAACCCAATGCAAAAAATCTAATTTGTTAAATATTCTAATGTGCTCAAATGTACTCATGGTAGCCCTGCTAAACATATGTGAGGTCTTAATATATGATGTCACTTCCTGTGATGTCATGGGCTGTGATGCCTCTTCTTGTATTGCCAAATTCAATGTCTTGTGCTGTGATGTAATTTTCTGTAATGTCACTTCCTCTGATGTCACTTAAGGTGATGTCGCACCCATTCTGCCTAACTTGGTGAGTCCCCACACTTCTTTTTGTAGGGCTTGAGCCCTGATTATACATCATAGCATTAGAAATAGCTGATAACAGCCAAACTTGCATCCCTCTCATGCACACTCTACAGTGTCAACAAAGCAAGATCACACTGATGATCACGCTGACTGTCGCCGCATGGAGAAGTTAGTTTGACTACTCCACCTGTCTTGGGCGACCAAATCTTTCATGGAGAAGGTCTCGGGGGCCAATGGGGAAGATTTGGACAGTTACCTTGCCACCAGAGCTTTTCGGCATCTTGTTCCAAACTTTACAGCACCACCGCCATAGACTTCAATGGAGTGGTCCTGATGCTGTGGATACAGGAGAGGAAGATGCTTAAGGATGTGTTTGATGCTGTGCAGTTGACAGGCGTACCTTTGCAGGTATTGCTCGGTCCACGGGTCAGGTGGGATGACTTTGGCCACAGAGATTGGAGTCCCTCGAAGTCCTCTTCAAGCCTGTAGAAGGCCAGCTGGGACTGGGCTACCGGTCTCTGTGTACAGCAGTCCCACCAAAATTATTTGGTGGGGGCTGGTGTCCACCAGGGGCAACCAATTTGGACTCAGATGGTATTCCTGGGTCCGGCTAACTCAGGTGCAACTTTTGGCTGTATCAGTCTTTTGGGATACCCAGCTGCAGTTAGTAGCTAATCTTCTACTGTGACTACCAACTTGCTGATGTGGGCTACTTCAACTGTGTTGACCCCAGTGCAGGTTACAGGGTGTCAGTACACTGTTACTTTGCATCACTCCTTTGGTCTAGGGCACAACATTTCTCAAAGCCAGGAGCCACAGGCATAGTCCTCTCGTCACTCGCCTAAGGTGCAGCATGTACCGTCCATAAGGCGGTGCAGCCGCTCTTTGTACAATCTAGGGGGTAGCAAGGTCATTCTTTGGTCCTTGTCCCAGTTCTGGTGAGGTACAGGGTTCCACAGGATCAACATTTATTTCCAGAATGTGCCCTAGAGTGGATGATGCGGTCACTAGCCAATGGGCTACCAGGTCACCTTCCTCTTGGTACAACTTTCGGGGTATGTGTGGCGTCTAGCAATCCCAGAGTGCACTATAATGTCCAATCTTAAGATGTTGGGACCCTTTCTTGGATGTCAGGAGCATGGTATCCCACCCTAGAAATGTAGCTGCCTGTGGGCTATGGGAAACATCCTTCACAACGGAACCGTTACAACGCAGTACCGTTACAACGCAGGATTTACAACGAAAGTCGTTACAACGACTTTCACTGGAGGGCGCTCTAGGATAGGGGATAGTTTAATTTACTATCCAACACCTTCCCTAATATCCACGGGGACTGGAGTTGGAATAGTAAATTAAACTATTGACTATCCAGCGCCCCACAACGCAAGTCGTTGTAACGACTTGCGTTGTTAAACCTGCGTCGTAAAGGTACGCGTTGTAACGGTACGCGTTGTACCGTCATACATCCGTGGGCTATATGCCCATGGATTAACTGGCTTGGGCACTGGTCTTCCCTCTCTGTTTCCAGCCTTTCTACTTCAACAAAGGGCACCCCTCAGAGGTATTATTGCCATTTGCACAGCAAAAAAGGCTTTGCCTTTGAAGCTCAATTTTTAGGCTAACACCCTTACTGGTTTTCTGTGAAGGGGAGGTAGCACCTCGCCCTTTAGCCGGCTGCTATTGTTTCTAAGTCTGGAGTCATTCACACAACAACCCAGGTGGACAGAATGCTCTCTGTTGGCCAGTGCAACATTGTATTTCTTTAATAGTGACATTAAATTCGACCTGGACATCAGGTTGGGTTTAATGCCATGATTCATTTGCTATCTTACAGTACCCAGCTAGATAGTCTCATTCATAAGTTAGAGAGGCTGGGCGATCAGCTTCTAACCCAGTGTTAGCCAGTGGGCCTACTAGCCTTTCCACAGAAAAACGAAAATTTAGAAGCATTACTGCTAAGACATATATAAAAATACATGACCTACTTAATAATATACAGCCCCCTGCCTCAGGGCTCTATAGGCCTTCCTTAGGGGAGGCTTGCTTATAATGTTAATGGAAGTTGGGGCTTTGCCATTAGTTGTAATAGCAAAGTCGAACTAGTAGTCTAACCACTGCCCTTCCAGTCTGCAGCGGCAGGCTGAGAGCCATTTTGTGCATTGTCACACACAGAGTAGCACAATCAGTGCTGCAGCCCTGGGTGGACACCCTACATTACATGCCCTGGGTACCATATACTAGGGACTTAGTTAACCAGTCACTGACAATTGGGAATATCCAACTCGATATACACATTGTAAGGTAGAAGTGTTGCTGAATGCATAGCTATTCACTCATTGAGTCTGGGTATTTTTGATTATGACTGCATATGACCATATTTGCATATGCAATCACAACTTTTTGCAGATGAGTCAATAGTAGGCTCACTGTAGACCTATCACTGTATCTTAGTTAAAATATTTTTGATGATAACTAAACTAGGCTTGTATCTGCTTTCGCAACTGCTAAGGAATGTTATTAATCTTGCAATTATTGCAGGGCTCTTACCTTTAGTGATGTAATCAGGGTGAAATGCCATGTGACATCACCTGCTGAGTAGACATTGGGTCTTATAATGACACTTCCTGTGATGTCACTGGAATCAAAAGGTGTGTGATGTTACTTCCGCTATCCCTGGCATTTTGGCGATTTGACGTCAATGCACACAAGTAATGTCTTCTTTTAGATAGATCTGTAAATCATTACCCAGGACACTCTCCTTTGGTGAACAATCTGTGCAGCAAGTGGTGGAAGACCACACAAGTATCCATGTGGAGAGTATCAGCAGTCCTACACCGGGCCTGGACTAACTCTGCAGCCAATGGAGGACTCTTTTTACAGTGCACACCAAACTAAAGTAATATGTTGCATGATGAAAACTACAGAAACACAACATCTTTAACTGTGACCTACCTCTACTACTATTAAAAACTACCATCATGCATTGAGCACAGCTGCCTTGTCACATTTCAAATGCAGCATATCACTGTCTTAAGAGTAAGTGGAGCAAATAGAGGTAGAGATGCATTGTTAGTGCTAAAAAGCTACTAACAGTAGCATGGCAATGTCTATAAGCAAGGTTATAAGTTGAGGGAGGGCACGGGTGGATGGAGTCCCCTGCTATTTTTAGAGAGAGGACTCCTATCTACTTACCAGTTACCGAAGGAGGCAGAGAGGTGTTACCTTGTGCACCAGCACTTCAGTTGATTGCATGAACTTCAATTCACCAAAATGTCATGGGTAGCAGAAGTGAGAACACATGTTCATTTAAACTTTAATTTCTCTCACACATGCATGCTTCTACATACACACCCATTCACTCACTCACTCTCACATAAACACACTCACTTGCAAGCACTCGCACAACATACATTTAAAATCGTTTTTTACTTACCTCAACTGACAGGGAGGGTAATTTTCTAGCTAGTTTTAATCCATTTGTTATCACACTAATAGTTATTAATAACATATTATTCAGGTTTAGGTTTTAAAATCTTTATTTCGATTATTAGCAAATCATAAAAGACACATTAAAATACAAAAGAATATAACTGATTCAGTTAAAATATCCAAAGAAAGTCAATACAATAGAAAATATTTAAGCACTCACAAAATACATAGGTGTACAAACAAAAGAACATTCGTAACAGATGGATAAAACAGGATTAAATTTCAATTGATGAATAAAGAGACCTGAATGTTTTATATAAAATTAAAGAAAAACATTGCATTAAAAAAGTCAGGATTGCAGTTCAATATTGCGAACAATGAATGCAGATAATGAGACATGGTCGTAGGGTGGTTTAGCAGTTACATACTCAAGCTAAACTGATTATGGCCAATTACAGAACAACCTTTATACTTGGCGCTAAGGCGTACGGTTTTTTAGCCTAAGAAGCCAAGCCCATCCCAAATACTTTGCCAAAGCTACCACAAAGAGTTCTGAAGTGTTGGTCCTGAGCACCTGTATGGCTTCCATCGCTGTTTTGAATGGTAAGTTTTGAAACAAGGGTTTTAGCCATTTTTTTCGAGGTGCTCCGTACCTAGGACAGGCAAAAAGGAAGTGGCCTTCTGATTCAATATGACCTGAGCAGCAAGTACAGTGAGGTGATATCCCTGTGGATCGTTTGTTCAGAAAGATGTTTAATGGCAAAGCGCCCACTCTAAACTGATGGTAGAGTTTCTTATCCAGCGGTCGAGATATAACATCCCAGTATGGCTCTCTCAGTAGGTCAATTTTGAATGTTAAGAACCTGCCTGTAAGGCCGTTTTTGTTGGACAGCAGCACTCTTTTTAGGCGGATAGTGGCCCAATATAGAGATTTGAATTCATCTTTGGGTGGGAAAGAGTTAGATTGTGGGGATGACCAGAGATGTTCCAAACCCATGTCTTTCAGAATTGTTTTTACAGCAGAGAACCATGGTATTTTCCCAGAACCCCTGATAGACCTAACTTCCGACAGTTCTTTTGCAAAGAGGGATAGGTCTGGGGAGGTCCATATTCGTCTCCACAATGCCACTAACCTAAATCTTGCCATCTCATTGATAGGGGGGGAACCAAGATCCAAACAGAGGGGGAGCAAGGGTGTAGACTGTGGAAGGCCCACTAGGTTTCGAAGGAATCTACATTGAGTTTTGTACAGATTAGACAAGTCCATGTGGCCCCATAGATCCGCGCCATATAAAATGGCTGTAGAGATTTTTACATCATAAATCTTAAGGGCCGGCAGGACCCGTTTAGTGATTGATTCCTTCTGCTCTTTAACGAGACAACCAGTCAGCCTAGCAAGTTTAAGATGTTGCATATTGATCTGATCTTTCCATCTTAAGCGGCTATCAAGGGAGACCCCTAGATAGGTCATGGTATCAACCTGTTCAAGGTTTACTCCATTCATCTTCACTGAACTCCGGACTGAGTGGTTTTTTGTAAAGACCATAAATTTTGTTTTCCCCATGTTGACTACCAAATTGTTGATGGCACAGAACTCCTCAAAGCGGTCCAAAGCCCGCTGTAGTCCGCTGCGTGTTTTTGAGAGGATTAGAGTGTCATCTGCGAAGATGAGTAACGGGAACCTCATCCCTGCCAGCATTGGTGCATCAGTGGGGGTATCCAAGAAGAATTTAACAACTTGATCGATAAAAAGGAGGAAGAGGGTAGGGGCCAGGACACACCCCTGGCGAACACCTCTGGTTACGGGGAATGTTTCTGTCACTTGTCCCTGACCCCCCCACCTCACCCTCGCAAAGTTGTCCTCATGGAGTCTTATAATAAGGTCCAATAATTCTGGTGGGCACCCCAAATTTTCCAGCACACCCCATAGCCTGTCCCTGGGCACTAGATCAAAGGCGGACTTCAGATCGATGAATGCAGCATAGATGTTACCACCACCTAACCAAACCTCCTTCCAATAGATCAGGCAGAATCTGAAAACCTGATCTATGGTGCTCATTCCCGATCTGAAGCCCACCTGCATGGGGGACAGAATATTCTCCATTTCTATCCAACCCTGGACCCGTCCCAAAACCATACGCGCCACTATCTTTTGAATCGAATTGATTAAGCTGATAGGGCGGTAGTTTGCTGGAATGGATTTATCACCCTTTTTATAGACTGGAACAATTTCGGCCCCTTTCCAAGATTTCGGGACTGTTGCTCCAAGAGCCAAAGTATTAGCTATTCTAGTAATATACGGGAGCCACAAAGTGGGATTAGATTTAAAAAGATCAGCCGGGATCAGGTCCATACCGGGGGCCTTACCTCGGAGAGTAAGTGCCAATGCCAGCTCAACCTCAGCAACCGTAAAGGTGAGTTTTTCACTTTCTGGGGTCTGCATGGGTGCATTACCTAAGGAATTTGTGGTCCTATCGTCCCCAGCTCTAAATTGGGCCGAGTAAAATGAAACCCAATCCTCAAGTGGCACATTATTTCCCGGGGTAGAAGAGTCTATGTTTTTACCCCATTTAACCAGATCCCAAAACCTTTTCTGGTTATTAGAGGATGATGCCTCTAGAAGATCTGTCCAAAACTCATCCTCCCACTCCCGTTTAGCTTTACTAAGGGTTTTTTTGTAATGGAGTCTAGCAGCTCTCACTCCAACCATGTCCCGAGATTTAATGGTAGAAATAAGAGCTGTATGTGCCTCTCTACAGTCCCTATTGTACCATTTTTGGGGTAAAGGATTAGTTTTAGTAGCAACCTTCCCACATGGTTTGGATAGCATTGTTTTTAAGCTGTCAAAACACTTGATATGGACACCCATCACACTATTTGCTGCTCCAGTATCCACCCCCGACATATCTATTTGCAACATTTCATTAAGTGCATTTCCCACCACATCATTGATATTAATTAGTAAGCACTCATCTTCCATAACCCGTGACCACTTAAGTCTCCTCCTGTCGTTGGTAAGTTGGACGTCCCCTGTATTGGTTGCAGATGGTTCCTCGTGTCTATTTAAATCCGGTGTCTTCAATGATAGGGACAGTGGGTTATGATCACTTTCCGGGCGCTCTAAAACTGCCATGTCAATTAGCAGAGCCCAATGCTCCATGTCCAGCAAAATATAATCAATGCGGCTTTGCCTCTGGCCATTATCGAAAGTACAATTTCCCTTCACATCAGAGGCGGAGCGGCCATTACATGCACGGAACCCATTTTGTAGGCAAAAGGCCATCCAGGACACTGCAGCCTCTGTAGCTTTAGCCCTCTTCTCCACTTGTAAGTCTGGGATACCCCATACAGAATCATCTGCCATAGTCCAGGTATCTCCCATATCTAGCACGGGTTCTATAGTACAATTTAGATCCCCAGCAAGAATGGTAGTGATGCCTCCGTCCATTTTCGTTATCATATGATCAACAAGGTTCAACAGGGGTGGGCTTCGACCGCCAGGAAGGCCTCTAGCATAAATGTTAATAATGCTCATAACTTGCTTGTTCCCTTTGTTTATTACAATAGATAGGAGATCCTGATTCTCCACCGGGAACTCCATTGGGTAGAAGCCCAGGGATTGTTTCACCCAGATTAGCAAGCCACCTGCGGCCCGCCCTTTACCTCCTTTGGTTGCGGGTTTGAAAAAGTTGATATAGCCCAACTTATGGACAGGCTCCGTTGCCCATGTTTCCTGCAACAGGATAATATCGTAATTGTCCATAAAATTTGACCAATCTGTAGACGCAAGGCGCGCCTTAATACCTGCTATGTTCCAGGACAACATTTTCAGATGGTCGTTCAAGTTGTCTGGCAACAGAGGGTGTAGGGGCCGTACAGATCCATGAGACACCCCTATATCATCATTGACCACTAAATGCTTAACACAATCTACAGGGGCAATAATTTTCTCCTCGGTCAGGGACCCCTGGGTAACTACGTGTGGTCTGGGGCTGATTGGCAGATATGTTTGGCCTCCTTCCCCGTCTTCTAGATTGGTTAATTGGATTGGGCACACCATATTATAATCAATGGGCACTTGGGCTATCACACTACCAGCCAGAGACTCACTAGAGGGATCGTTAAGTCAATCTATAGCTTCCAAGCCAGAAAGGGGGCCAAAATGATTGAAGAGAAAGGGGCGCTGGCAGTCAATCGGGGTTAATGCCAGGGGATGTCTCGCAGCAGGACCTTTACGAAACAAAGGATAAGATTGAAAAGGTATATGCCTGCGCGGATAAAAATAGGATAAAGCTAGTGTTTGTACATCCCCCTGCCTTGCAAATCTAGGTTCTCGTTTAATAGCATCTACCACCCATGAGTCGTTGAATGATATAAGGATACAGTCTCCTTCTAGATCTTTTGCCTCCGGCCCAACCCAATCTACTCTCCTCACATACAATATCTCCGTGGGGGTGGAGGGGGGTAGCGGGCGATTTTTGTTTAGCCAAAAAGTGACTTTGTTACGAAGGTCACCATAGGATTCCCTTGAACCTGGTTTTAATGGTGCTACGCCTGTCAGAACGATGGTGTGTAAGGCCGCTTCGGGTGGAAGATCAACACTGGGAATGTTTGGCTTTTTACGCCCCCCCTCCCTGTAATTGGTGGAAGCAGTATTTTGGGTTCTTGAAGTACTTGGGGAAGGACGATTTAAATTAGGTTGTATTTGGGGACCCATGTTTTGACGCCCGACCATATTTTGTTTAACCTCTGTTTTCGTTTGGGGCTTTAGTACCTGAGTCTGAGAGCTAGCTCCTGATTTGGAAGAGGTGGTAAAGGTAGTATTAGTTTTTTGACCCCCTTTAGATGTGGTGTTATTCATTCCTGTTATTTTATTAGGGACATTTTTGTCGTTTTCCATATTCTTACTAGTAACCTTACTGGGTGCCTTACTTGGTGCTGGTATGTTAACAGTACCCTTATTATTAGAGCCACATAATGCTTGTAGCATCGTATGGTTTGATTGGATCAAATCCTCCATGCTATCGATTTTAGAGGTCATGAGCCTAGTCCGCTCCAGGACTGGTAAGAGTAGTGTTTTAAACATGGCCTCCATTTTTGCCAGCAAAACCTCATCGCTATTGAGGCACATGGGACATGTGGTTGAGGAACCCAAAGCCAAGAGTGAGGGGCATAACATATTGTTAGGCACAGAGGGTTTTAGCGAGTTTGGATGAGGCTCGGACCCCTGACACCATTCCCCTTGAACTGTATTTACTTCGTTGGGTTTCAGATTTCTTTCCCCTGACATTCTAGAATCCCGTTTTCTCTTTTTAGTATTGGGGCCAGAGTTGGATATAGGTGGATTAACCTTTTCAACAGGATTAGAAATATTGGACTGATTGAGGAGAGGAGTTCCGGATAACTGGCTAAGATCCTGCTCCTCACTAATCACGGAGTCATTATCCTCCATCCCAACCCCCTGTGTATCTTTGGAGTCGTTAATACTATTCCTTTCTTCCTTTATTTTGTCCCTTGTTGTCTGGCTACCCCCAAAATTTTCTATATGGACTATTGCGTCCGTAGAGGTAGTATGGACACAATTGAAGGCAGCATGGGGTACAGAGGGTGCAGGGGAGATAGATGTAGCTAAAGCCCCCAGTGAGGATCGTTTTCCACTAATTAGGTCTATTGACAGCCTTTTCTCAACCATGGCAATTTCCTTTTCTAAGATACCAGTGGCCCGTGTGATAAAAGCGTCCAAGGGACCAGAAACAACGCCATTGGATGTGTTAATTTGAACAGTACGTTCCTTCCCTGATCTTAATGGCATTTTAGGTGGTTTTCTAGACGTCCAGGGGGAGTGGGCCTAGGCCGGACTCTGCCGTACTCGAACAGCCTCAAACGGCCCGCTCTTTGCCCGGTCTTCGCCCCGGTCGCTCCCGCGCGCTCCCGCGCAGCGTAGCACACCACTATTTGTAGGTCTTGGTCCAATGAATGGAGGTGATGGAGGTGGGGCGGGGCGGTCAGGGAGAGCGGGGCCAGGTGACTCGGCCAGTGACACCGGGACTCCTGGGAATGTGAGTCTGGTGTAACGCTCGCAGCCCTGCTGCCTCGCACAGACCCCACTGCAAAGTCCAGGGGTGTGAAGGGATCCGAAGCGGGACCCGCGGAGCGGGTTCCGCAAGGCGTGGATTCGAAGAAGGGAGTCTTCAGCACACAGCTACGCCGTCCAGGTTAGCAGGTTCGCAGAGCAGTATCCCACAGAACGGTGAGTCCTCGCCCCTTTTCAGGTGATGGAGGTGGGGCGGGGCGGTCAGGGAGAGCGGGGCCAGGTGACTCGGCCACTGACACTGGGACTCCTGGGAATGTGAGTCCGGTGTAACGCTCGCAGCCCTGCTGCCTCGCACAGACCCCACTGCAAAGTCCAGGGGTGTGAAGGGATCCGAAGCGGGACCCGCGGAGCGGGTTCCGCAAGGCGTGGATTCGAAGAAGGGAGTCTTCAGCACACAGCTACGCCGTCCAGGTTAGCAGGTTCGCAGAGCAGTATCCCACAGAACGGTGAGTCCTCGCCCCTTTTCAGGTGATGGAGGTGGGGCAGGGCGGTCAGGGAGAGCGGGGCCAGGTGACTCGGCCACTGACACCGGGACTCCTGGGAATGTGAGTCCGGTGTAACGCTCGCAGCCCTGCTGCCTCGCACAGACCCCACTGCAAAGTCCAGGGGTCTGAAGGGATCCGAAGCGGGACCCGCGGAGCGGGTTCCGCAAGGCGTGGGTTCGAAGAAGGGAGTCTTCAGCACACAGCTACGCCGTCCAGGTTAGCAGGTTCGCAGAGCAGTATCCCACAGAACGGTGAGTCCTCGCCCCTTTTCAGGTGATGGAGGTGGGGCGGGGCGGTCAGGGAGAGCGGGGCCAGGTGACTCGGCCAGTGACACCGGGACTCCTGGGAATGTGAGTCCGGTGTAACGCTCGCAGCCCTGCTGCCTCGCACAGACCCCACTGCAAAGTCCAGGGGTGTGAAGGGATCCGAAGCGGGACCCGCGGAGCGGGTTCCGCAAGGCGTGGGTTCGAAGAAGGGAGTCTTCAGCACACAGCTACGCCGTCCAGGTTAGCAGGTTCGCAGAGCAGTATCCCACAGAACGGTGAGTCCTCGCCCCTTTTCAGGTGATGGAGGTGGGGCGGGGCGGTCAGGGAGAGCGGGGCCAGGTGACTCAGCCACTGACACCGGGACTCCTGGGAATGTGAGTCCGGTGTAACGCTCGCAGCCCTGCAGCCTCGCACAGACCCCACTGCAAAGTCCAGGGGTGTGAAGGGATCCGGAGCGGGTTCCGCAAGGCGTGTGTTCGAAAAAGGGAGTCTTCAGCACACAGCTACGCCGTCCAGGTTAGCAGGTTCGCAGAGCAGTATCCCACAGAACGGTGAGTCCTCGCCCCTTTTCAGGTGATGGAGGTGGGGCGGGGCGGTCAGGGAGAGCGGGGCCAGGTGACTCGGCCACTGACACCGGGACTCCTGGGAATGTGAGTCCGGTGTAACGCTCGCAGCCCTGCTGCCTCGCACAGACCCCACTGCAAAGTCCAGGGGTGTGAAGGGATCCGAAGCGGGACCCGCGGAGCGGGTTCCGCAAGGCGTGGGTTCGAAGAAGGGAGTCATCAGCACACAGCTACGCCGTCCAGGTTAGCAGGTTCGCAGAGCAGTATCCACAAGTTGGCAGGGTATGCTCAGACGTGAGTCCCTTGCTCACTTTGCTCACTTTGCTACTGGATTCAAGCAAGCCGGGCTGAAGACGGCTGGAATGCCAGAAACCGGTCCTCAGGAGCTTGTTTCCGGTCCAGGGAAGACATGGCTTGGCAGTTCGGGCTGGACTGTTCCCATGAGGCAAAGGGTCAGACTGATTTGCATATAGCCATGTCTGTACTGGGGTGGCAGAGTGGGCTAAAGAACGGTGATGGATTAAACCCAGATCTTTGGACTGGGTGTGAGTGTTTGATTGATTCAGATGCTCCGTCCATCACCACCCCCTTTTGTACCCCTTTTGGCCGCCATAAGTGTGGCAGGGTATGTTCAGACGTGAGTCCCTTGCTCACTTTGCCACTGGATTCAAGCAAGCTAGGCTGAAGACGGCTGGAATGCCAGAAACCGGTCCTCGGAAGCTTGTTTCCGGTCCAGGGAAGACATGGCTTGGCAGTTCGGCCTGGACTGTTCCCATGAGGCACAGGGTCAGACTGATTTGCATATAACCATGTCTGAACTGGGGTGGCAGAGTGGGCTAAAGAACGGTGATGGATTAAACCCCGATCTTTTGACTGGGTGTGAGTGTTTGATTGATTCAGATGCTCCGTCCATCACCACCCCCTTTTGTACCGGACAAATGAAATCAGCAGAAAGAAAACCATGTAGGAACAGTGTTAGAATCCCAGCATCCCTGGTGGCCCCCAACGTTAGGGAAAGACAGGTCGCATCTAGAGATAGCACCCGCTCCACCCCCTTAGTAGCTTGGCACGAGCAGCCAGGCTTATCTTCAAGGCCAATGTGTAAAGTATTTAAATTACGCTCACAGCCCCAATGATGATGCCACAAATAGACTCCACATGAGTTTCATAGAAAAGCAAGTATATGTTTATAAAAAGATGCGACCACACAATACTAATCCAACATATGTGTTGGGGTAAAGCTCCCCCTGGCCTATTACTATTGAGCTAAACTAAACAATCCTATGTAATCCTAATGTCGTAATATGCAGTTTGTTATGCAATAATCAGGTACTTCACAAAATAGGAATAATGCAGATAGTAATACAGCTATCTGAGGATTTGTACTGTTACTGTAATGCAGTGAGTAATGCAACAATGTTGTAAATTGTTATGCCCACTGTAATGCAATACGTAAGGTCCCCTTCAGATACTCTGTTAGGAAAAATCAATGCAACGTGTAATACAGTAATCAGGCAGTTCATTATGCAAATCTAATGAAATGTAGAATACATATATCAGGCAGTTCAGTATGCAACACTAATGCAATGTGTAATACAACAATCTGGCAGTTCGTGAGGCAGGACTAAGACAAGGCGTAACACATCTATCGGGCAGTTCGTTATGTAACCCTAGTGCAATTTGTAACACACCTATCAGGCAGTTGTTATGTGAAACTAATGCAATGGGCAGTACGACAAACAGGCAGTTCATTGTGCAGAAATAAGGCAATGTGTCATACAATCATCAGATACTCCGTTAAGCAGGAGTAATGTAATATGTAATTTACTCCAGCACCGTTCACGATGCCTCTGGCGGTCTCTCCGCCAATTGTGCTGGCTTGTGGTTAGTCTCCGGCCACAGTTGCAAAGCCCACACGGAAAGATGTAGCACAGAAAATTCAGCTTTGCACTCTGGCCTTGGTGCTGCCACTCCCTTGGCATACGGGCCACGAACCGACCTGAAGCAGAGGTGTTCGCTGCAGGACGGAGAAAGAGGCAGAGAGCGTCTCCCTCCGAGCCCACGCTCTGCCCCAGGATTTGACCCATTTACCTGGGGGGCGTGAACCCACTCTCCTCTCCTTGTCCAGCGACTTGGACCTCCGATGCAATATCACTGAATTTCCGAGCAATGGGAAGATCCCAGGCTGCATACTACACCCGCACTCAGAGTCAATGAGACTCACTGGACTCCGGGTGCAAGTTAACCAGACAACTCCTCACGAGGGTCTCAGGCTACACACAAATGCATGCAGTGTCACTGAGACACACTTGATCTTCTGATGCCCACGATCACAGGGCACAACTTGCTCAGGTTTACGGCAGTAGAAAGCACACTCACTCCGCGTTGGGAAGACATACTTTATCTTCTGAGACCCCTAATCAAAAGGCACAACTTGCGCAGGTCTCAGGCTGTAGAAAGCACGGTCACACACCATTGCTTGAGACACGCTTGATCTTCGGGTGCCCCTGATCACAGGGCACCTCTGACAAGGGTGTCAGGCAGCCAATAGCACATGCACACAGTGTCGCTTAGCCACACTTGCCCTTCTCGTGTGCACGATCACGGGCCAATCCCTGTAAAAGTCTCAGGCTGCACAAGGTACACTTACACTGCATCGCTGAGACTTACTTGGCTCCCCATGCACACTTTCAGAGGATGATCCTCTTGAAGGACTCAGGCTGCAACAAGCACACTCACAATGCATCGCTGAGTCTCATTTGAAACTCCATGTGCCCAAGATCACAACTTACGAAGGTCTCAGGCTAGACAGAGCACACGCACGCAGCGTCTCTCTGGAAACTTTGTATTCCTGTGTTTCCGAACAGGGATCCAGCTCACCTCAGGTCGTTGGGGACAGTTACTTCAAGACCCAGCACACCGCAAAGTCCTTCAAGCAGGGGGACACAACACACAGCAAAATCCCTTTAGCCTTTCCTTAGTTGAAAGAGCAAACTACAGGCTAGCCCCAGGTCACACTGCAAGAGCAGTCCTATCCATCAGTCTCTTCAGTTGTTTCTTCCTTGGCAAAGGTCCTCTTGACCACGAAGTAGCTCCAGTCTTGTTCACACTTGATCAAGCCATTCTCCAAAGTTTTTCTCTTTTTAATTTTTCTAAACCTTCATTGAGGAGATTCAAGTCAGAAGCATTGCACTGTGCTACGCAGCAGCTCAAATTATCACAATACAAACCAAGTCTAGTGTTCAGAAACGAGTCGACTACACCTGGCAAGAAGCATAAATACATTAAGGCAGAATCACAACATCATTTCGCAGGAATACGTCCCCTCATGGAGTCACACACTCAGCCAGGACAACAGTAATGGGTGAAAAAGGGTGGGGGAATCTATGAGGAGGTGGGAGGCAGTCACTGACCAGCGCCGGTGGCAGCCGAGGACCCAGGGCCAGTGGGGAGCGCCGGAGAGGCAGCGCCACTGGAATGGGTACGGGAGAGGAGGTAAGTTACCAAAGGGCCCCAGATCTCAACCCATCGGAACCTGGCAGGTAGCAAGTCCCAGAACTCAGATAACAGAGTCTGACTCCGAGAGGTGTTCTCCAGCCAGCTCTCGACTCTAGGAGCAGGTCTGTGACCCCAACACATGGCCACCGTATGCCTGGCCAGTACTAGCAGCATTGCAATCAGGCGTTAAGAGGCGTCTGGGCAGAATTTTACAAAACTACGAAGACACAGGGGAGGGACAGGTTGCACCGTGGTGCTAGTGATGTCAGAAATCGTGGAGCACCCCGCCTGCCACAATTCGAAGACCTTGGCGCATAGCCACGCTAAGTGTGCGAAGGCCACGGCGGGGGCAGCGCAGTGCATGCAAACGTCACTTGGTATTAGTCTGAGCTTGTGGAGCTGAGCAGGGGTGCGGTACAGCATGTGTAAAAATTTTAAATGTATCAGACAGAGCCGATAATTTGGTGACAGCTTCTTCGTTTGATTACAGCAGTATAGCCAGTCAGCCTGCGCAATGTCTATACCAAGATCAACACCCCATGCCTCCCGCGCCCAGTCAGCAGAAATGGAGGTGGACATTAGCATAAGAGCGTATAGTTTGGTGACTAACTTATGTGGGGACGGGGAAGTATACATGAAGTTCAGGGCCGGCATTGTGGGTGGGGGCTGCGGAAATGTAGAGTGAAGTTTCCGGCTGACTGCACACAGCTGGTAGAATAGAAGCGTGTCCAGTGGGCTCGAGGAATCAGGAAGGGAGTAGAAAGTATGCCCTGGGTAGAGGTCCGTAACCGTCCGCAATCCCAAATGCGTTGCATGCCTAGAAATGCCAGAAGGCTGGAGAGGGGGAAAGTCAGGGTGGTTCACTATTGGCACAGCATTTGCAGACAGTGAGGGAAGATTAGATAGCTGGTGAAGGCCGGATCAAGCCCAGTGTAAAGTCTCGATCTGTGTCTGATGTGTTTTATCTAGGACCCCGATCAATATTGTGACCTCATGTCCCTATACGGCTATATTCAATACATATCTCTATAAATGGCATAATAATCAGAACCATATTTCAGTAACTTGCCTCTGCAGTCTATGACAGTCCATGACACAGCAGAAGCCACTTCCTTAGATTCCTAGATAGCACACCGAGTTCTTTCGACATACCAAACCCCCAGCAACCTGGGAAAGCCCCGCTTGCTTTGTTTTGATTAGTAATAGAACTCCTGCGAGCACTGTAAGAACGACCAGTTCTTAGTGACATCTTTATTGACGTCTTATGTCCAAAAACTTACGTCAAACTCGGCACCTTTCAGGTATAAATAAACCAACGTTGCCTTAAGCAAACACACGGTGGTGGAGAATACTGGAGACAAACAGCTGTCCCCTTGCAGAGAGCCCAGCAGATGCGAGAAGCCCACGGACGCTGCCCCTCCTCCTTGACGCGCTGAGAAAGACGCTGTCTTTTCTCCTGCCGAGAAAATCCAGCTCCGGCGTTTCCAGCCTACCCTTGCGGGTGACTGGAATATTGGGTCCTAAGAAGGAGATACCAGATCTCCTACATTCTATTCCAGAGGTACGGTGATGACTAAACCCTTAGAGAGAATTCTTAAATCAAACTCTTGGCAAAACCAACTTAACTTAAACTGCTACTTACTTACTCCCTCCCATGTATTAGGCTTAGGTCAGGTACACCGGGGTAGGCGTAGTTAGAAGCACCAGTTGAGGTCGTTAGCCAATGTATATATGAATGTACATATTTTACTCCTTTTACTGTACGCACTTTTTATAATAACAAGTCTTGCAATTGTAGCAATTCATTTCTCTTGCATGAGAAAGAAGACTGCTCAATAAATAATATCTTTTATTGAAAATTCCCGTCTCTCTATTCTCTGCACACTGGTGACATTAAATATGCACAATTGACTGAGTGAAATAGCTGTCTATTGTTTCACACGACTCTAGAGATTGACTCTTATTCTGAGGAGCAAAGTTGTCATGTTTATGCGGTTGTCGAAAGCTGAATCCCTTCTTGTCTGAGCCCGGGAAGCTGATCACTTCCTATTCAGTCAAGAAAGTTTCCAGTGACCTCTGAGCTAGCTGGCGCAAACCTAAATTAAGTCTAACATAGTCAGTAGAGACCTAGAAGACCGCAGTCCTAAGTCTACACTGCTGTTTATGTTATTCCAATGCGCAGGGCCTATAGGGAAAATAGGAACTACACTACATGGCGCCCAACGTTTGGTAAGGCGATAAAACTAACGCAAGACGTTAGAGTAACTCAGTCGTGCTTTTTCACACAGACCCTTTCTCCCGTAAATACTCCAATAGACGTCTGGAGTGGGTGAAAGGTTAAGATCCGCCGAAACTTAGTAGGAAGAGATTCCTATGTAGAGTTTCTGGTTTAGTCAACGTTGAAGGATACAGTGTTCCAAAATATTGTGCACCTAATCTTTGTTTCCTTGGAAACCTGATCTGCAACAAGAAACCTTTCTGACAGTAAAAATGAGTGATGAAGAAAGGGATGCTACTATATTAGCAATTCAACTAATGGAGGACGACACGAGTCTCCTACAGACTGACAAGAATGCTATCCTCATTCCGGTAAACATAAGAAAAACTATAACTTTAAAACTTATAGATAACGGACTGACATCACGAGGTGGTACACTCATTTTTGTGATAGAGGCACACGAATATCGGCAGACAGAGGTATTCTATTCTTGGATAAACTTTCCAGCCGCAAACGCTACAACACACGAGTTCCACTATTACAAAATAGAGGAACCATCGGAAGAGTACGCTCCTTTTGAGGAGATTGAAATTCCATTAAAATACCAAGAGCACCTGCTCTGGTTTAAAGGTGCCCTAAAACATAATGATCACATTACCAGGCTCGGTCCACTAGGTAGACCAGGAGCAACATGGCCGGTTCTAGCCAGCTACACACCACATCCAGACATTGATAAAATGTCAAGAGAAGAACTTTTAGCACAGCTAAAATTATTAATTAAAATACACAGACGGTTAGTCCAATATGTATTGCGGACTGCAACAGTCCAAACAACTGTTAATATTCCACAGCTAACCCCTCATCAGGGGAACACAAATAAAATTACACCACAGAACATACAATCATGTCTCGGAAAAACTCCCGCAAAACGGGAACAAATTCCTTTCTGATTAGCACAGAAAATTACTCAAATAGAAGCAGTATTCCCGAATACTACCCCTATTGAGAAACACAGAATTCTGACTATCTGCCTTTCAATGGGGGTCGCACCACATGTGGAGGACTGTGACACTTGGGGTACAGTCTTTGCTTCCATTTACACAAAAACACATGGTGTTCCGTCCATGGCGGTAATACCGGATGTGCTAAAACAAATTCAGAATGAATACGGTCCTGAACCTGCTTTAACTCTTGGTATGAAATTACTGAAAGACTTCAAGCAGGTCTCGGCTATATTACTAGCCAACATAAAGGGAGAAGCAGCATCTGTGGCGATCCGCCAGAAATTGAAAGAAACAGATATAACAGATCAACCAATTGAGCTTGCCAGAATATTAGAAAAATGCTATGAAGAATTAGGTAGAGATAGTTTGGGTGGGAAACCTGTAAAACCCCAACTACTCGAAAATCCTGAAAAATTATTTATTAAAAATAATCTAAACACTCCTAAAAAGAGCTGGGATGGAAATAAACAATCCACTCCCAAAGAAAAGGTTTTCCAGTCCAGAGGAAGGTCTCCTCGGCGGAGGGAAAGAACTCCGAATCGAGAACACCAGTCTCCCCAGAGGGAGCACTCTGAGAAAATATATAACCTTAGAAATAGGGATAACTTGAAAAAGCCTGATAGATATCAAAGTATTGATACACGTCCCTCTCGATCTTTTTCGCAGAAATCGGAAAGAAGAGGACGGTCAGATCCAAGGGAAGAGCACACCAAGTGCAAAGACAAGGAACCTGCTCAAAGTAAAAAATTACAATTTTCAAGAAAGAAGGTAGCCAGTATTAGAGTAATCCAACATGCCGAGAATACTGAGGACACAGCTGAAAAACTGAGAGTGGGCACAGACAATGCTAGACAGTGCAGCAGAAATCAGCATAGCTCACAAGATCCTGATGAGTCATCTGGAGACAGTGGACACAAATGAATACATTCAAGTAGAAACTGCAGATACCAGAGTTAGCGAACCTCATAAGATATACGAAATAACACTGCGTATAGAGGGAGATAAGACTTGAAAAATAAGAGGTCTATTTTGGGATAACCTCTCAAAAGGCTATGACATCCTGTTAGCCGAGAAAGATTGGCCCCCAGAGTTTGTCAGGGAGTGCCCTCATGGCGAAGAAATGATTATGCCTGCCTTCTCAAATCACATTCCAATTCACACTAAATATATATTTGCAAGGAAATGGGCAGTAGCCCAGGCACCAGCATTATATAAGAATCATGTAGGATGGGATGAGGACTCTCCTTCTCACAAAATCCAGTTAAAATGTCAACCAACTGCACAAAGGGAGTACCCAATTAAGCAGGAAGCTAAAAAACAGGTCAGGGAGATTTTAGATCAACTTGAATACCAAGGGGTAATTGAAACATGCACCTCTCAAATGAACATTCCTTTGTTTCCTGGCTCCAAACCAGACGATTCGTATCGTCTAGTCTTGGACTACAGACACCTTAACTCATGTTGCAAAACATTTGCGGTACAAAATTCGCACAGTGCGGCACTAATGAATAACATAGCGCAAAAAATACAAAACAACATTAGACATATCTAATGGGTTCTTTTGTCAAAATATTGCACCAGAAAGCAGGTACTTGACCGCTTTCTCAATAATGGGGTCACAGAAAAATTTCTGTAGGCTCCCACAATGATTCAAGAACAGCCCAGGACTATTCTCAGCCAGAGTTACTACAAATGTATGATGATGAGGCATTATCTTATGTCGATGACATCTATCTCACTGACAATGACTTGGATACTCACCATATCCATATATGGTGAACACCATAATACTTGGGTTCGCAGCATAGTGATACAAATTCAACTTTAAAAAATCAAGAATTGCCCATCTAACTGTCCTATTTTTAGGATACGAATTATCAAGTGAAGGAAAAAGCCTAGCGGATAACTTCTTAGAGAAATGCGCTGTACTCCAAGCACCGAAAACGCTGAAGAACTTACAATCGATCCTAGGCTTCCTGAATTTCGGAAGAACTTATATTCTAAACTATGCAGAGAGGAATAAACCTCTCTACAAATTAATTAAACCTGATTTCAAACCAATCAACTGGACTCAAAAACACACAGAAATTTTGAGATCACTGCAAACAGACATGTTAGGTAAAACCAAATTAGAAACACGTGACAATACACGCAACCTTGTAATCTGGGTCATCCCAGGAAGATGCAGATTCACGTACCTGACCTCTAATGAGGGAGAAACGGTACCAATAGCGTACAAATCACATTTGTACACACAAGCAGAAAAAACATTCAGTCTCACAGAAAATACTGTTAAGGCAGTTCAAACTGCTGTAGCAAGAGAACGAGCCCTAGCCCAAGGCAAAAGAATAACTGTTTTCACAGCAGAATCAGCCTTCGAGGCGCTATTCAGCCCAGTAAATCTAAAAACAGTGGCACTAGATCCGAAATGGATACAGTGGGAAAATTCTCTTGCTGCAGAAGACGTGACATACTATTTTGTCCCGAACATGAAAAAACTGAATGATTTAAAATATGAAAAAGAATATCCTCTGCCAATCGAAATTCTCCCTCTAGAACAGTACTCCTGTATAATATATACAGATAGATTTGTACAGCATTACAATGTAGATGATAAATCCTACAATGCAGCCTGCGCGATTGTTAAAGGTCGCTGGCTCTGCGGTAAATTCAGACCGAAAATAACAAAAACTGAATCACTGAGAAAATGTTCGGCTCAGCGAGCTGAAATCAGATCTTTAAAGATGGCGCTTGAAAATGCCGAACGTGAATTCCCGACACTAATCGTGTGCGATTTGCATTTTTGTGTCAATTCTTACAATAATGATTTGCAGAACTGGGTTCAAAATGATTACAAAGATGACACAGGTGCCACAATCAAGCATAAAATGCTTTGGAAACAAGTAGTTCTTTTACAAAAAGAACTACAAAAGACTCATGTGATGCACACTCTGAGTCATCAACGTGATGGCGTTCACGTTGCAGGGAATTCATTGGCTAATACAGCCACAACGGAAGCAACTAAACCGGCTTCCATAGCCACAAAAAAGCGTTCAGAAAAATACATAGGTGGGGAAACCATGCTGGCGGTAAAAACGTCTTCAAAAGGCAACTGTGCAGCACTACCTGTGAACTATCCACTCAATTACACATACGTAATTGATGCAAACTACGTTCCTTTTGCTCAAATCCCTGGAGTGGGGGATAGGGTAATTCCAAACACGAATTAGAGAAAATTATTAATAGCAGACGCTCATATGGGTGAAGGTCCAAGGCACAAACAGATGAAAGAATCTCTGACTGAATTACAATCAGAATACTGGTGGCCGGGGATGAGCCTGCACCATTATAAATTTGTAAAGAGCTGTCCAGACTGCGACAGAGACCGCAGTAACGAGTCAAGCGGAGTAATGCCATGGACATTTCTGAAGGTAGCATAAGGCTATCTACCCATGAAACCCAGCGTCCTATTAATTTCTTTTAAGACTACATTGACTTAAAAATGTGGCCCCAGCGCTCGGCTGACGCCAGAACTGTTATAAAAGGTTTGCGAGTCTTTATTGGCACATACACAATTGCCATGCTTCATTCTGACCAGGGTCCTGCTTTTAGCTCCCGAGCTTATAAGGAGGCCATGACCAGTATGGGCATTGGATTGCGATTCTCTTGTCCCTTCCATCCTGAGGGAAACGGGGTAGTGGAAAGAAAAAACCGAGACATAAAGCAATCTATAACGGCAAAGGTATTAGGTTCGGGTGATGGGTGGGTCCAACATTTAACAAGTGTCCAACGTAGTCTTAACAACTTGCCAAGAAATTCTCTAAAAGGTTTCAGCCCGTACGAACTATTGTTCGGAACTAGAATGTATGTTCAACACTTAGATAGTCTCGCTTCAGTGGTAGAAAATAAGCATAAAGACTTTGACATCAAAGATCGTTTGGCTGTTTTACAGGACTTAAATTAAACAAGAAAAGCCCTGAGCAACATAAAGTTAAAGCAACAGCCAACAACCACTGAAGACACACCACCTGTCCCAGCAAGACCCATCTGAATTCCAAAGATTGGGGATCTGGTCAGAGAGAAAATAGCGGTGAAGAAGGAATTTGGGCCTTCTTACAGAAAAGCAGTACCTGTCTTAGCAATCAACGGAACAAGATCAGTAGTACTACCGCCCCTTGCTGGTAAAAAGGAGAACAGAGTTGTATCAATCGACCTGGTAAAACCGCAATCATATGGCCTATAATCAATAGCAGGCCCAGTGGACTCCCAAGAAGTAACAGAATACCCAAATTTGCTAGTATCCAAGAGGTTCAAACTGAAAGACTAATCACCTTTGATAAACCTGCAGTTAATAAAAAAGGACTATGCAGAAATGCCATGGAACTTGTGCCTCTTGAAACCCAAATTGAAACAGTTTGTCGTGAAACACCAGTCTACAATGATGTGGCATCAGAATGTGCTAATGAAAGCCAAATGAGAAAAAACTATTCCAACAATCGACAGAACTGCATCTGGCTACTTCATCAATTTCGATACCCTTTCTGAAGATCAAAGCGAACCTGAAGTGATGCCAGCAACAAAGACTTTTAAAGATCAACTCAAAGAAACCTATCTTATTTCCCCATGGTTAGAATTTTGGATTGGGCTAGGTGTATTTTTCCTCCTGCTTTGGCTCATCATGGTATTTTGTTTGGCAAAATTCATTGAGGGAAAATACAATTGAATGGACACAGCAAGTCAGAACATCAACTTAGTTCTGAAGCCTCACAAATCATCTCACATCGAGAAAAGAGAACTCTCATCAGTGAATGTCACAGCCATTCCAATACCCGGCGGGGTATTTTGGAACAAAACTGACTATGAAATATATGGCCCGGTCGAGCTCTTGAAATATCCACACCAATTTAAGGTTTCATTAAGTGACTTTGTAAAACCAAGTACATTCTCTGATGATTGGGACTTTAAAAGTATAAATGATATGATGTCGGATTTATTTTTATCAGCAAAATTTACAGAACATGATTATTTGCAAGGTTCATCTAATTATGAACAGATGTACTGTTTAACTCATTATGCAGACCACTATTTACATAAATCTGCTCAACCTAGAAATGTTTTTAAATATAACCAATGGGAACATTGTGCTACTCCACCTAAAAGCAGTTCAAAAAAACATTCTATGAGAAATTCCTATACTTCTCAGGGTTTAACACAAGTAATGCAGAAACATTTTATTATAGACAAAAACCATGCTGACAAATACTAAATTGATATATTCAGAAGCATTTTATGAAAAAATGATTACATTCGGTTTTGATTTCTGGAAAAATAACATTGAAACAAAAACCATCTGGGGTACAAAAGATTGGCATGTACAAGGCCTAGAAGTATTATTTCGAGCCTGCATGATCCCAGAACACATAATGTTCTTGAATGACAGAATTCAACAAACAACCTGTCTTGGCCTAGCCAAGATTAAAGACCTTAACACACCGTCTATTCCAAAGCCAATACCTGATAATGCAACCACAGATATTGAAGTAGACATATCCCAAGTTTTAAATAAAAATAGAACACATCCTGATTGTAAAAAGTGGTTAATCTGGCCTACAGACATGAATAACTGTCAAGATAGATTCCTGAACAAATTACAGGGGTTAAAAATGACCAGACCAGACCCTAGATACTCCCAGAGACAACATCCAGGGATAGTAACAACTTACAGTGTAGGGAAATTATGCCTTGAATGGCTACAAACATCCACACTGGCACAAATTAAGCAACACTTGTCTTTACTTACAGATGGTGCTGACTTGTGCGATTTCATAATGGGACCACGCAAACAGCGTCAAAAACATTTCATAGCGGCCAGCATATATGCTGCATACAACGAGGCATGGAAAGAAACTCAAATTGAAACGGCGGAGAAAATACGAGAAATCGATCGTATTAATTTTCAAAAATCCCTATCTGTTGTGGACAATGGGATAATGACTCTGTCCTCCAGAATATATTCACTGGACAGTATTGTATCATCTGCTATTGATATAATAGACCGGGACTTGCTAATGTTACAACATGGCCAGTCCCAATTACGTTCTATTGTACAGCTAGGCTGGACGTTGCAAAACCTCAGTTCAGGCTATGTCCCATGGCGTGTAATCAACACAACGTCATTGTTTTCTATCTTTAACCTTACTGATAAACAAATCAGTTTGGCACAGAAAGGAGCAGACTATACAATCCTGAGCATCGAAAAACATGAGAGATTACCATTGACAATGTCAGAAAGACCTGTCATTGAATGGATAATACACAGGATTATCACAATTCCGATAACAACTTTCCAGTTTAAAATTTGCCTTGAGTATATACCTGCAGCACAGTATGAAAGGTTGGGTAAAGGATACATTAAGTCACCATGGAAATTACCTTATACACATACATGTTATAGTGACAACAACAAAAATGTATTTCTTAGTGGTAATGAGTGTAAACAATCACTAAGCTGTATACTTTTGTGCCAAGTTATTAACTTGCATAGGGCCTGTGAGGGTACTTTGAATAACCTTTCATGCCACCAGCACTGCACACCTGCAGCAAAAATAGAGCCATTCTTTAGACAACTTTCTAACAGGAGTTATGTTCTAATAACGGATCACAGCTGTTGTGGCTTGGTGCCAGGGAAAGCATATCTCTTAAGCGTCAGCTCCATGGTCGCTTGCTGTATGCAAGCATTGTATCCAAATGGCGCTGGAGACTCAGTGGCTCCGATTTGGCCTCCTTTGAATATCTCTTCTATACTAATTGATACTTTAAGCAGAATTAAGTCTGTGCTTTTGCAGACAACAGTGCCCATCACGTCATCCAAAGAGACGTATGATCTCCAAGTTGCAAGGACAACTGCAGAGATACATACACTTTTATCAACAAATTGCCCGGTGCATTTCACAGAAATGCTCAGCCAGATCCTAAATATGTCGAATGCCAGTGGTATCTCGAATGTATTTAAGACAATTATTTCGGGACTGTTAACAACATTCGAAGCAGTCCTGGGCATCTTTCCCAATTTTGTCCATTCGATCTTTGGCGGCCTACCACTACTTTTGGGACTCGTAGCAGGTATTTTATTTTTGACCCTCCTGCTCCGATATGGCAAACCAAAACACAGACATGACTCCGGCAAGGATGGAAGAAACGATCCTAGCAATACGCTACCGGGACAGCATAACTAAAGTCCTTGGACTAGCCCGACTAAGAGATCTGAATATGACCTGGTTTCTTTCATTCAGACCTATATGGCAGACCTGCATCCTACCTGTGCTTCGATATATGCTATGCAGAGAGGAATGCGTGTTAGACACCTGTCTTGCACTACAATCAGCAGTACCAATGGATGTCGATACTTTGCTAAGTCCAGTAGCGGCTCACGCATCGTGTTGTCCCCAGCGGTTACCAATCCTGATGACGGCATTCGTTGAGACTCCTGCGCTACGACTAGGTGGTGGCAGTGAAGCTGAAAGTGAAAGCAACATCACCCAGGTACGACCTTCTGTGAGCATTGCTGATCCTGAAATCGATGATAGCAATCATTCTCACAACTGCCAAGTTACAGCATTATCGAACTTGGTTGAACTGTCACCTGAATATGTAGACCAGTTCTTTGCGAGCCTGTCTGAATTGATGTTCTCCCCTGAACAGAAACAATAACTTTTGGGAAAACAATCCGGCACACGGCGTTCCCATGCACTCTGAATTCGGACTTCAGCTTTGATAAACAAAAGCTACTGAAAAGCATTTGGAAGTATTTTTTGCCCCGCTGACCATGAAATTATTTTTTCCAAAATATTTACCTTTTTTCTGGCACACTTACTTTGCTTAAAGTAGAACTATTCATAAAGAACAGAGCTTCTATTTTTAATAGATCTAGAGACAATATAACTCCAGCATCTAGCACATTTTACAGCATTTGTATTTATATGTGATGAAATAGTCTCGCCCTTCTTTTCTGTATGTAGAGACATTTCATGTGTAATTTTTCGCAAAATCGTTCAACTGAATATATATGCAAAAGTCTTTTGAATGATTATTCTGCTTAAAACGTACAGTCCCTATTATCATTTTTCATGTATTTCATATACACCATTTCAAATGCAAAATGTATTTTGGGGTGGGTAGGAATACACGTGCATCTTATTGCTTACGTTTTCAGTAATTGATGGACATAAATTCGTGGAGTGGGTGATATGTTTTAACTAGGACCCCGATCAATCTAGCCTGACTGATGACAGCTGATTAGCCAGAAACCGGTCCCAGGACGCTTGTTTCCGGTCCAGGGAAAACATGGCTTGGCAGTTCAGGCTGGACTGTTCCCATGAGGCACAGGGTCAGACTGATTTGCATATGGCCATGTCTGAACTGGGGTGGCGGAGTGAGCTAAAGAATGATGATGGATTTAACCCAGTTCAGTTGACTGGGGGTGAGTGCTTGCATTGTTCAACACTCCATCCATCATCCCCTTTGGTTTTGCTCTGACATGCAGAAACCACAGTGCTCAAACCTACCTCCTGGGAATGTTGTGTGCCTTGCCTGAACAAGTGATCTGGGACACGGGCCAGGAAGGCTAAGCTGGACCCAATAGGGGCCCATAAGAAACACCCCAGGGGCAGGAGCCAACCTCCAAGCCCACGAAAAGTTGGGGCACGCCGGATTGGGTGCCCTAGAGACAAGGACTATTGGCCAATAAGGACCAAGAAAGTAAAGCATTTGTGGGGTTTCAAAAGAGGTGTAGGGTCCCCCTTTCAACCACAGAAACCCCCAGGGGTTCCCCATACCTTACAGAGGGCCTGTGGCCCCAGGGCTTAGCCCCAAACTAAAATCCATATGGGACAACCCTGAGACAGCGAGACAAAAAGTAGGCAAAGAAGTCCAGTTAGGAAGGGTAGCCGCTGCTTTTACTTCCCCACCACTACCAAACCTGTTAGTCTCACCATTAGGGGTGGTACCCAAGAAGGCGACAAGCAAAAAATACTGGCTCATACACCACTTGTCACACCCATAGGGGGACTCTGTAAATGACTGGTTAGAGCAAGGGAACTGCTCGGTAGTATATGCCTCCTTGGATGACGCGGTAACACTGATCAAGAAAGCAGGTAGAGGGGCTATGCTAGCAAAAACAGACATTGAGTAATCATTACGTTTACTACCAGTACATCCAGACAGTTATCACCTGCTAGGTTTCGAACTGGATAGTAAATACTACTATGACAAGTGCTTACCGATGGGATGTGCCATTTCTTGCAGTTACTTTGAGGCGTTTAGTAATTTCCTGGAAGGTAAGTGGGTACACTGCCTAGACGACTTTATTTTCATTGGCAGAGTGGGAACGGAGGAGTGTGCCGACCTTCTCCGCCTATTTATGGGTCTGGCAGAGAAGTTTAGTGTTCCAGTAGTGCCAGAGAAAACAGAGGGCCGAGTCAACAATCTATCCTTCCTAGGTATAGAACTCGACTCAGTGGGCGGGACTTGCAAACTACCAGCAGAAAAGGTGTTATAACCTCACCAAATTATCTCTAGCTGTGGCAGCAGAAAAAGGCGGCGCTAGGTGAGGTGCAGCAATTGCTGGGGAAACTAAATTTCACCACCAGAGTAATCCCTGCCGGGTGCCCCTTCCCCAGACGACTGACCTGGTTGACAAAAAAACTATCAAAGAAACACCACAGGGTTGTTTGACACTAGAGGGGAAAGAGTACCTGGGGCAATGGGAAGAATTCCTGGCTATGTTCAATGGTACCCTCATGTGGTGGGAACCCTGGGTGAGGGCTGATCAACTTGAACTCTACACCGATGCGACTGCCAGCCTTGTCTTTGGGGCTATTCTGGGGACAGCATGGGTGGCGGCGAGATGGCCAGACATCTGGCATCATCAGGGGCCAACAGGCAACATCACACAGGGAGAGGTGTGACGCCACGGCCAGGGTGACTGACGGTGGAATCTGGGGATCACGTTTCGATTCCTAGCGCCAGCGGCAGATTAGCCCGGCACCATGTGACTCTGGGCAATAGCTTGCTTAATCTTCCTGATGGCCCCCAGCGCCTGGAGACCCTTACGGGTGATTGTTTGCGCTTTGCAAATGTGGATTATTATTATTATTATTATTCCTGGAACTGTTCCCCATAGTGGTGGCATTTACCTTATGGGGCCACAAGCTTGCCAACAGGCAGATAATCCTTTGGTCAGACAACCAGGCGATAGTGCAGATGGCAAACTTACGGACAGCAAAATGCCAGGAGGTGGTCAAGCTGCTGGGGAAGCTGGTCGGTTGCCAGCTGGATTCGAACATAGCCATTAAGGCCAGACACATCGCCGGGGTGGATAACGCAATGGTTGATTACATTTCTCCTTTTCAGTGGGGCAAGTTCAGGGAGCTGGCACCAGAGGCAGGGCAAATTATGACACCAGTGCCGGAGGGCATATGGGATTTGGTGGGCATGGGATAAGGACTCTACTGGACAACGCTCTGGCACCCAAGTACAAAACCGTTATAGTAAGTACTGGGCGACCTTCACGGACATAACAGGCACCAAGGAAGTGCAAGACATTGGGAAAAAAGAAGTAACCACATTCATGGAATGGGTATTCCGGGGGGAGGAGTGCATGTTGTGGACACAGGCACACCTGAGTACGATCGCGCACCACACAAAGCTAGTAAAAGGGGGAGATCCAACTCGGTCTTTCCTCTGTAGAATGGCGCTGAAGGGCTAGGGTGGACTGCAGCCCAAGAATAGAGAGAAGAGGCAGCCCATTGACTTTGCAGTCCTAAAATGGGTGATGGGCATCTTTGCAGAGGTATGCAACGGGGACCATGAGATGAAGTTATTTAGAGCAGCATTCGAACTAGCCTTCTTCAGGGCTTACAGGATCAGTGACCTAGTCGCCTCAGCCAAAGGAGACCCAGGAACAGCATGCATACACAAAGCGGACCTGTAGTTAGGGGCAGGGCACATCGTAATCCATTTGCGCCGATCAAAAACAGACCTATCAGGCAAAGGGCAGTACACCAGGATTGAGTGAATCAAAGATGAGTCATGCTGCCCAGTATGCTTGATCCGGACTGCATGGTGCAAGTGAGGCCTTCAAAGGTGCTACTATTCATGCATAGGGACGGGTCCTACCTGAGCCGGTTTTAGTTCATATCGGTCATGAGGAGGTCTCTGGAGAAGGCTGGTTTCTCACAAAGAGAATTCGGATCATGCTCGTTCTGAATAGTCCCAGGCCTGGGGGTTGGGGCTGATCAAATCAAGGAGGTGGGGCAATGGGCCTCATGCGCATACAAAAGATACATATGCCCCCCACTTACTAAGTCTTGGCTGTACCTCACCCCCCACCTCTTTAGGTCAGTCAGTGAGTCGCAGGAAGGTATGGATCACGGGGCACTCGTACATAACTCCGGCACAGTGGTGGGCGGCAACACATTGAGAATCCAGAGGGATATTACTCCGGAATACAGAGGTGACCAGGGAGGGCAAATCCGGGATTAAGTGGGACCAAATGCCCCCCCCCCCTGTGGTGCAGAGGGCACTCAGGCAAGGCGAGAGGCCAGATGTGATAGTTGTGTACCTAAAGGGTGTTGACTTGGCGGCCCTGGGAAGAAAAGGCTTACTGGAAAAATTAGTGTACGACCTAGCAGCACTAGCCAGGTTAAACCACCTTGTAGAAATAATATGGTCTGAAATGATAGCACGCATGGCATGGAGGGGGGCCATAGACCAGGGTGCAGTGGAGTAATCCAGACGCAAACTAAATATCACCATGGCGAAAATATGCAGTGCCAACAACTGGGATTTTGTAAGACATGGTGTGATCAACATGAGGTCCCTGGGATACCACTTGGACGATGGGGTGCACCTGACTGGAGTAGGCATGGAGATGCTCACACTCAACATAGTGTGGGTCCTGGAGCAACTGAGTTTCTTGTGAGCAAGGGCACGGGAGGTGACAAAGGGGGAGCTACCACCGATCGTGCAACTATCAGCAGCATGGCGGAAGAAACCCAGACAAAGATCCAAAGGGGAAAGTACCATAGGTAGAAGAGCCACTCACACAGTGCCCTTGGGATGCCTCATGGCAGGGACATGGGTGAGCAATTGATAACACACATCACAGGCAGAGTAGAAGAAAGGCTCGAACAGTTTCCTTGGGATGCTACACGGCAGGGACACTGGGGAGCAGGTGAAGTGGCTGGCAAGGCCCAGCAGGAACAGCACGTGCAGCCCAGGCATGTCCTAACAGACAGTCACAAATCGGTAGCAGGGGAAGCCTGAAACCATGAACATTGAGGCCTTGCACATGGGGTACCTCGAACAAAAGCAGTGCTGACAAAAGGACAACGTCAAGCATAGAAAATAACGCAGGACATAAATTCACATGGATGTTTATGAATGACCAACTAATAAGTTGTGAAATATGTAATCCATGTGTTGAATAAACTGCAGCCTTTTATACACCATATCTTGTTGTCACAGAAATGACTTTATGGGGAAGGGTCACATGCGGGTAAGGACGGGGATGAGCGGGGTGAACTTGCACCCCCACACACACACCCCCCTGGGAGGTGTCTGGCGTAAGGGCACTCAAACGTCTGTCCATGTGTGCTAAAAGAAAGCTGCCACAGAGATTGCGGGTCCAGATGGAGCAGTAATCAGAAATATTGACTGCTTACTTGTTGTGATGCTAAATGTGAAAAAATAAGATAAATCCAGAGTTCCACTAACCAATTGTTCTCATACCGACTCCGTGACTGGCAGCAGCGTGAGCAGCGAAGAAATAACTACTTTGTAAACAAACACTTATGTAATTTCTGTGTAAAAAAAATACCATCAGTGAAATGTCATGATTGACAGCCAATCAAGCCTATGACTGAAGAGGTCTCACCCAAACAAGCCAGCCAGGTACAACTGTTTGTTCACTAGACCTGTAAAACACATTCAGTTTGATGCTATAGGTACTGATAGACTTCACTTTTGACCCAGTGGCAATTATTGAACTTTCTTTTAATTGTACTTATCACGTGTGGCAGTGTCTTTCTTAATAAATGATTAAAGTGAATGATCCATTGTGTAGTATTATACGGTTTCTCTGTTGGTCAATGATCTATTACTGTTGGGTTGTTTGGCTTGTGAAACAACAATGTACTTCCAATCATACATCAAGTAAATGCTCACGTTTTAAAACTCTGCATGACTGAAGTTTTGCTTCTGGATGCTGGCTGTTACATCACTTTTCTTCTGAATAGCTAGGGTTTTGAGAGTCTTGTCCATGGAACATTTTAGGACATTTCCCCATTGATTTAGCAGGTATTGTTGCACATTTTAATGTGAATATGCCAGATGTGAGGTGTGTAGGTTCTACTCATGAAGGAAAAACATGTGTTTTTATGTTGGACTTATAGATTTGAGGGCTGGCTTTTAAGACAGCATTACGTGTCTTGCCAGACTCCTGTTTTCTCAAAAAGTCATATATATTATTTGTCCGTAGGGGGCCTTTTGGGTAGCAGTCTTATCTATATATCTGTTTAACTCGCATTCATATTTGTGTCTACCCACCATAGCATGCAGCATTGGATAGTGGGTTCACTTCACGTTGAATGACGACACAAATGAAATGCATATTGTTTGCTTCCATCTACATGTAGTTCCTTATTTTTCAATTGCAAAGCGGTTCAAAGTATGCTGTTGTATGCATGTTTATATTCCCTTTAAACACTGGTTATTTATTTACCCTGCACTCTTAAGTGTTCAAATAAATGCGGATTTATTTGCCATTTCGTTTTTAAGATAGGTTTAAAAATGTACACTGCAACATTTTAGCTGCCTGCGATTAGAAAGGTGATTTATTTTTGTCTTCTTTTCAAATGACAACAACATGCATACAAGTGTTGTTCTTTTGTAGAAAAAAAAACACTAGTATAAGAGCTGCATCAGTGAATAATTTTAGGTGTAAAATGTGCATGGCAGATATGTTTAAGTTGTGGCTTGATTCTTTTTTTTTTGTGTCACATACTTGCAATAATTTGTTTTTTAAATAATCATCACGCCAGCTTGCCAAATCTGAACCTTTGCTAATGCTTGTCGATCTCTGCTGTGGCGTGAAACTCTCCAATGGAGCCTTACTCACTGTAATACGCCCGCAGGGATCGCACCAACGGAATCGGAGGAGGAATAGCCACCGTCCACAAGTCCACCCTCAAGTTCGCCACCCACGCAGTCGACACCCTCAACATCGCCGAACACCTGCACTTCTGGATCCAAACCGACCCCAACACCACCCTCAGAGGAACACTCATCTACAGACCCCCCCGGACCCGGGCTCAGTTCAGCGACTCCATCGCCGACCTCGCCAGCACCCACGCACTTGCCTCCATGGACTACATCCTCCTCTGGGACCTAAACTTCCACCTCGAGAACAACAACAATGCCAACTCCGCCACCCCGATCGACCACCTCGCCAACCTGGGCCTCAGAGAACTCGTCACCGCACCCACCCGCACCGCCGGCCACACGCTTGATCCGGACATCTCTATACAGGCTCCCACGTCGCCTTCGACCACATCACCGAACTCCACTGGACCGAACACTGCTGCATCCATTTCACCTTCAAGAAACCAACCACGCACCACCCCATCCAACAGATGCCTGGCCGCTGATGGAGCAAAGTCACCGAAGACCAGCTGATCACCTCCCTCACCCCGAACCCACCCACCGACCCCACCAACCCAGACGCCGCAGCCTGAAACCTCCGACAGTGGATCGACGATTGCGCCAACACCCTCGCCCCGCTCAAGAAACCTTCCAACAGCCACGCCAACAAGAAAGCCACCTGGTTCACCGACGACCTCCAGACCTCTAAACACACATGCCGGAAACTGGAGAAGACATGGCTCCATGAATGCACACTGGACAACCACGCAGCCCACAAGGACGCCACCCGCAGACACCGCCACCTCATCAGATTAGCCAAGAGATCCTCCTTCAAAGACCACTTGGATAACAATGCACACAACAGCAAAGAGCTCTTCAGCATCGTAAAGGAACTCTCCAACTCCAGCGCCAACGACATCCCGCCCTCACAAGAACTGTGCGACTCACTAGCCATCATCTTCCCCCGCAAGATCACTGACATCCACAACAGCTTCAACTCCACGACCGCCCCGACTACACCAGACTCCACCTCCCCTGTGAACACCACCAGTGCCAACCGACTGACCTCCTGGTCCAACGTCAACGATGATGAGACACGCAAAGTCATGAACTCCATTCACTCAGGATCTCTGTCTGACCCATGCCCACGCCACGTATTCAACAAAGCAGACGCAGCCATCGCACCCCAACTACGGTCATCAACATCTCCTTCGAAACAGCGACATTCCCGGAAAGCTGGAAGCACGCCGAAATCAACGCCCTCCGCAAGAAGCCCAAAGCGGACCCCAAGGACGTCAAGAACTTCCGTCCCATCTCCCTGCTCCCGTTCCCAGCAAAGGTCATCGAACAAATCGTCAACATGCAACTGGCCCGCCACCTCGAAGACAACAACACCTTGGGCCCGTCGCAGTCCAGATTCAGACGAAACCACAGCACCGAGACAGCCCTCATCGCCGCCACAGACGACATCAGGAGCCAACTAGACAACAGTGAAACATCAGCCCTCATCCTCCTGGGCCTGTCAGCTGCCTTCGACATGATCTGCCATCGCACTCTAAAATCACGCCTCCTAGAAGCCGGAATCCAAGAGAAGACTCTTGACTGGACCACGTCCTTCTTCTCTGGCAGAACCCATTGCGTCCGCCTCCCACCCTTCTGATCCGAAGCCACCAACATCATCTGCAGCGCCCCCCAGGGCACATCCCTCAGCCCAACACTGTTCAACGTCTACAAGGCTCCCCTCGAACAAGTTGCCCACCATCACATCCTCAACATCATCTCCTACGCTGACAACACCCAGCTCATCCTCTCCCTCACCAAGGACCCACTCACCGCCAAAACCAACCTCCATGAGGGAATGAAGGCCATCGCCGATTGGATGAGGAGCAGCCGTCTGAAGCTGAACTCGGACAAGACGGAGGTCCTCATCCTCTGACCCACCCCCGCAGCCTGGGCCGACTCCTGGTGGCCGACCACACTGGGAACAGCACCAACACCCACCGACCATTCACGCAATCTAGGATTCATCCTCGACTCCCCCCTCTCCATGTCTAAGCAGGTCAACGCCATCTCCTCCTCCTTCTACAACACCCTCCGCATGCTCCGCAGGATCTACAAGTGGATCCCGACCGAAACAAGAGGAACGGTGACACAGGCCATCGTCAGCAGCAGGCTGGACTACGGCAACTCACTCTACGCAGGAATCCCAGCCAAACACCTACGACGACTGCAACGCATCCAAAACGCCTCCGCCCGACTGATCATCAACGTCTCCCGCCGCAGCCACATCACCCCCCACCTAAGAGACCTACACTGGCTCCCCTTCGACAAGAGGATCACCTTCAAGCTCCTCACCCACGCACACAAAGCACTCCACAACGCCGGACCATCTTACATGAACAGCAGACTCAGCTTCCACACCCCCACCCGCCAGCTCCGTCCGCCAGCCTCGCCCTCGCCGCTGTCCCCCGCATCCAATCCGGTGGCATATTATTTTCCCACCTCACCGCCAAGACCTGGAACACCCTCCCTACCCACATATGGCAGAGCCAAGACCTACTCGCCTTCAGAGGACTCCTCAAGACCTGGCTCTTCGTGCAGTAGCAGCACCCCCCTCCCCTCAGCGCCTTGGGACCCTCACGGGTAAGTAGCGCGTGAGGAGTTGGCCTGATATGTGATGACCACTATTCTAGTGGGCACCCTGTATCAGTCCAAGCAACCCTTACGGTGATGGTTGTAAAGTCAACCTTATAGACCAACTATCCTAGTGGTAGCATGGGCAAAGCAGTCTTAGGCTAATACTTCAAAGAGCATGTGAAGCCAATTGTTTTACCAATAATAACCCCTTGAACACCAGATGAAAGAAAACCACACAAGGTACATCAAATATATATGTATTTATTACTAACACAACCCCTCTGCACTCTTTATGAGTTCAGAGTTCGAGATACAGCACAAGTGAGTCAATAAGCATACTATAAGTTGCACAAATACAATTCTGCCCTAGGGGCCTCACAAACCATATACTAAGTAATTGGTATAAGAACCACTTCAGGAAAAGTGAATAGGCCTAGGGAATCACTGGGACTACACTGAACAACCACAGGTTAGGAAGTAGGAGTCCCACAGGATGAGTGTGCAGTGTCTAAACACACACGCAGGTTCGCATAGACTTTCAATGGAAACGTAAAGTTTACAAAGTAGTTGATTTCGGATACTTCCGGATGGACTACGGGAAACCCAGTTAGACTAGGACACTTGGATAGTTATTACCCACGGGAGCACCGGAGTACTCGAGTTACCTCACCCAGGTAAGCCAGGTGCATAGGTGTTCTTTCGTGTCGGGTTTTGTTGTCGAATCCTATGGAGAGCTGCACAAAGATGCTGCAGGCGACCAGGTGGAAGATGTCCGGTTGGAATCAAGGGTGGATTGGAGCAGTGAAGAACCTGAAAGCAGAGGGGACAGAGTCTGGGTCACTAGGCAGTGACCAGGAAGGAACCAGGTGATGTCGAGCTGCAAATAGGTGAAGAAGTGAAGCTTGTCTCTGCAGCCACGTGGACCAGGAGGCATCGACGATGACCAAGAGCTGGATTCGGACTGTCCCATAAAAGATCTCACTGTTGGCGGTGTTGGCTTCGGGATTGGAGTCAAAAAGCCTTGGCAAAGGCAACCCACGCAGGAAGGGAAGATCGGCTTCTGTTCAGACGAGCACGGTATGGGGAGCTTCCCCTTTACAGGAAAGCAGGAGCAAGCCCAGTGCAACCAGGCAAGCAGTGTTGATTCACAAGGATGTCTTCAGGAGGGCCATTAGCCAATGGGCTAGCAACCGCAAAGACGCATCAAGGAGAAATGCAGGCACAGGCCCAACGTGGCACTTGTGAAGTGTGGAGGGCTGAGCTTCAGTGCACTTACGGCTCGGGGTTGGGGCTTCTCAAGTCCCAATGCACAACTTAGAGAACACCTAAGAAGCTGCACAGTTAGCAAAAAGCAGGTGCTGCAGGTAGTCCGTTCCACGTCTCTCGTGTCGGCCACGGGTCTCAGCTTTGCTGTAGATGTGGGTCGGAGTCAGAGAAGTCTGGAAGTCTGGAGGCTGCGTCGCTGAGTCTTCGGGTTCCAGCGGGAACGTTGACAAAGCAAACTGGCAAGTCACTGACGGTGCCTGTTTGCACAGGGTGGTTACTCCTTGACCACAAGGGAGATTCTTCAGTCTTCAGTCTTCTAGTTGCAGTAGAATGTTGAAGGTCCAGAGTTTCATTTCAGAGTTTCAGTTCAGGATAATCTAATGTCTCTTGACACAGCTCCTAGCTTTATACCATTCTAAGGGTCTGGATTGCCTGCTAGGTCCCTCCTATGGGTGGAACCTGGTAAGGGGTTGGTTACACCCCTTTCCCTTTGTCCAATTCCATGCCAGAGCCAGAGTGTGCCCCAGGCAGTGTCTCATTTCATTCAACCCACCCTTCCCACATACACTACAGCCTGTCTGGGGGGTGCTAGCTGCTCCCAAGGCAGGAAACCTTTTGCCCAGGCCTCCCCTGCCGGAGTTTCGTCCAGCAGTAGGAGGTCAGACTCGTGTCTGTGGAAGCAGCATCCATTATGTGATGCTGAGGCTCTGTTTAACTTTAACTGGGTAAAGCTACAATTACATGTCTTCTCCCTGTAGAAGGGTGGAATGCTACCCCCGCCGCCAGGACTGGCGGGGAGGGGTAGTATTCCAAAGCATATGACACCTTACACAACATGCTCTGATAAAGCCAAACCAAATTTAGCATTAACCGCGTGGATTATAATGCACTTAAGAGTATATGGTATGGCTATATGATAAAACAGCTATAGGGACATGGTTCCGAAAGTTGCAGACAGGCTCAGCTCATGCTAGAGCACCATCTCACATAACACCAAGCACTCTGCCTGCAGGATTGTCAAGGCCTGCCATAGGAGTGACTTATAGGTATATATGTGTCTATATGTAATGGTAGGTATAGGGATACTATACCTAAGCAAGGGGTGATTACACGACCTTGCCACAGCTGAGTGATCATCCAGTTGTGTCAATTTGTGCCAGCCAGGGGTGGCATAATACATGCTGTAGCCCCTGGTAGGCCTTGGATGCACCTATGCCCTGGGTACCTATGGTACACTAAACAGGGGCTCACAAAGGTGACCCAGTACCCAATTAGGTATGTACCTAAAGTAGTTGGTATAAATTTAGAGTGAGAACAGTTGGGCTGTGGGTCTGATTAGTAGGCCCACAGCCACACTAAAGTCGAGAAAATAGTATATAAGAGCAAAAATTGGGGGTGACCATAGGAAGTAGACCATACTCTCCTACGCAGTGCACTTTACAACTACTATGATTGATTGATTGATTGATACATATGGATTATTATCTGCAACCTCCAGTGCCCACCTTTCAAAATAAGATCAGCTGAGGAGCATGTTGTGTGTTACACTTATGACACCAAACATGTTGTGTAGGATGAATGTGAAAGACAGTTATACAATTCAGCCTGGCATCTGCTCACAGGCAGGTCTGTAGCAGATCAGGGCCAATCTTAATTCTTATACATTATTTGGTTATTGAAAGGACCTTTACATTACCCGAGTATGGTGTATAGCATGGGTATCAGTAATCCAAAAAGAGGTGTATAGTCACAAAAGAGTGTGATGTTCTGTGAACATGTAACAAGCGAGAGCGTGGATAGAAGAATTACACTAGGCTGAAGAAACTCCCATCAGCCCACCATTGTGGCGGAATCTCATCATGTGGGATACGGATGGTAAATCCAAATCTTGCCCAATCCCATCTAATGATGGTGCAGAGATGGATGACCGGGGTAACCTTCTAGCCACAGTGTATTTCGAATGGTGCTGATAGTTGTGCAGTGCTCGGTGAAAAAAAGGGTGTGTGAAATTAAAATTAACTACTAGTGCAGAAAATATGTTTATTAGGAACTGCGCTAGTGTTAAGATTTAAAGAACGCCTAATAGTTTGAAAATATAACTATATATTGGCGCTGTGCAGTGTGGTCGACATGTTTCAGCTTACGGAGCGAAGATCTCCAGCTTTCTTCAGGACCATGATGGAAAGAAGCTACTGCAGAGTGAACAATTTTACAGTGTAATTGTAAACAAAATACATTCTCCTACCAGAATCTTGGAGCCCCAATATTAGCTGGTGGAAAGTGAAATAACTCGTCCTATTCCCAGCGTTTTGTGGGAAGTAACCTCACCTCACCCGGCACCCGCTCGGGAAAATGAGGCCCTGCTCTGTCCGTCGGTACCTCGATCAGCTTCTGAGTGGGAGTGGAGGTCAAAGCATGGGTACTCACAAACTTTCTCTCGGGGGCCAAATTTACAGTGTGGTTTGTGGCCAAGGGCCGCACGGGTGGGGGCGGGGTCAGTGGGGGAGGGTGTGGGGCTAGAACAAAAAAATCTGTGATCATGAAGTTGAACACAGGCCTCTGCAGCAGACGCCTTTGTCCACTCAGCCACCAAACCCGGCATACACGCATCTTTCTCTCTCTCTCTCTCTCTCTCTCTCTCTCTCTCTCTCTCTCTCTCTCGCTCTCTCTCTGTCTCACTCTGTCTCCCTCTGCCTCACTCACTATGTTTGTCTCCCTCTCTCTCTCTCTCTCTGTCTCCCTCCCTCTCTCTCTCTGTCTCGCTCCCTCTCTCTCTCTGTCTCCTTTCCTCTGTCTCCCTCTGTCTGTCTCCTACTGCCTGTCTCCCTCTATCTGTCTCCCTTAGTCTTCTCCTTCCCTCTGTCTCCCTCTGTCTGTCTCCCTCTGCTCCCTCTCTCTGTCTGTCACCCTCTGTATCCCTCTCTCTGTCTCACCCTGTCTGTCAGCCTCTGTCTCCCTCTGTCTCCCTCTGTCTCCGTCCCTCTGTCTCCCCCCTCTCTCTCTCTCTCTCTCTCTCTCTCTCTCTCTCTCTCTCTCTCTCTCCCTCTCTCCCCCTGTCCCCCACTGTCTGTCCCCCTCTGTCTGTCTCCCTCTGTCTGTCTCCCTCCTGTAGAGTAGTTCATATATTCCCAATAGGCTCTGAGCATTGGAATTACATATACTATAGTTTAGACGTAGGACTAAGATCGACTAGGTCTCCATCGAATATTTTAGACTTAATTGTTAGTGCCAGCTAGCTCAGAGATCACTAAAAACTTTCTTGAATGCACAAGAAGGGATTAGTTTCTGATAACCGCATAAACATGACAACTTTGTTTCCCTAGAATAAGAAATCAATCTCTAGAGTCCCAGAAACAATAGATAGTTATTTCACTCAGTCAATCGTGCATGCTTCGTTTCACCAGAGGTGCAAGAAATAGAGAGATGGGCGTTTTCAATAAAAGGGTATTTATTGAACAGTCTTCTTTCTCATGCAGAAGAAATGAACTGCTAATCGTAATACTGGTTGCAAAGTACAATGCGTACAGTACGAAAAGTATTATAAAATAATACTGTAAAAGCATGATATGGTTTCTAAGCCATAAAATACATACACTAATAAAAAAAGACTAAAAGTACTCAACTGGTGCTTCTAAAATACGCCTACCCCAGTGTACCTAACCTAAGTCTAGTACAAGGGAAGAAGTAAGGGAGGTGTAGCTTAGTTTTAGTATTTTTTGCCAAGAATTTATTCCAAGAATTCTCTAAGGATCTAATCAGCTCCATACCTTGGTTTAGAACGAAGTCGGTCTTGTATCTCTCTCTCAGGACTCGATTTCCCAGCATCCCGCAAGGATAGCCTGGAAACACTGGAGCTGGATATCTCGGCAAGAGAAAAGACAGCATCTCTCTCAGTGCGTCAGCTGGAGGGTCGGCTTCCTTCGGAAATTGCTGCAGCAGGGAGTCGAGCAAGTAGATAGTCGAACTGCTCCAAACCACTGTGTGTTTGCCTGGGCAAATGTGGGCATATTTATACCTTGAAGGTGCCTTCTTTGACATAAGGTTGCACATAATAACGTAATCAAAGACTCATTTCTTTGAAAACTTCATGAGTTCTTGGATAAATCAATATTCAAGCAAGGGGAAGTCCCTGTCTGCTGAAGGCGGGTTTTTCCAAGAAATCGTTGTCGATTTTCGGAACTAGTGGAAGTAGCCGTGCCGTATTTTGACTGCATAGGCTAAGTCTAAATATGGTTATGATTTCTATGCCTATATAAGGATAGGGTGATTTATACCTATATATAGGCATGAATCTGGAAAATGACACTAGGGTCCTAAAACGCCACACAACACCCACTCCACTTTAATATGTTCAAAACTTCTAAATTATAAGCATCTAAAACATATCTAAGCATGTGTTTACAATCCAGCTCAAAATACATGAAATGCATTTGAAAAGTTTTGTACACGAAAAAATGAGCATTTTGAATAGTAAGCAGTTAAGAACAGTGTTTCCATATGGAGTGTAAAGCATGAAAGCTTTAATACTAATTACATCAATAATGAAATATACATTCAGGAAATGGCTCTTAATAACAGAAGAGAAAAAGAAAATCAAGACCATCCCATAGCAGAATACTGTTTTGGTTACGAGGATAAGGTCAAATATTGTCTCTAGGAAGTGTACAAAAAAGAATTTTTTGTTCTCTAAGAATCGTTCTACTTAAAGCTGATTACTTTGTGCCAAAAAAGTTAAACGTTTTTGGAAAAAGGAGTCAAATCGTATAAAAATAGAGATCCAAAGTGTTTTTGAAACACGAAGGCCAAATTCAGAGTTCATGGAACGCTGTGTGCAGATTTCAAAAGTTATTCTCGGTGTCAGGAGAAAACCTCAAATTGTCTAAGCTGGCAAAGAAATCATCTACCACAGTAGGTGAAAGTGGAACTACTTCATTAAGTAGGTCAATTGTGCACAGATGTGAAGCATCGCCGTCAGCGTCAGTTGCCGCGTTAGCAATGTTCAAATAGGATGGTACCTTTGTGCCTGTTGTTCCTCGTACCTCACTTCCAGTTGGATTAGCTAGTGAGATCTTAATGAATACCGTCATCAGGATAGGTAGCCGTTGAGGGCAACACAACACGTGAACCGTTACCGGACCCAGTAATGCGACAACATCCGTTGGCAGTGCTGATGGAAGTGTAAGACAAACGTCTAACACGCATTCTTCTCCGCAAAGCAGGCATCGTAGAACAGATAAGATGCAATCTTGCCAGATTGGTCTGAACGAAAGAAACCAAGTGGCATTCAGATCTCTTAAACGAGGCAAGCCAAGAATCTGTGTAAATCTGTCACGATACCGCATGGCTAGGAGAGCTTGTTCCATGGAAGTCTGGGCACCGTTGGTGACTGGACTTGCCATATCGGAGCAGAATAAACAAAAATAGAATTCCTGCTACGAGTCCCAAAATGAGAGGCAGGCCGCCGAACACAGACTGCTCAAAATTTGGAAAAATGCAGACAACTGCTTCAAAGGGTGCTAACAGTCCCGAAAAAATTGTCTTAAATACATATTCGATGCCACTGGTATCAGACATGTTTAAGATTTGACCTAACATTTCTGCGAAATGTACTGGGCAGTTTCTTGATAATAATGCATGTATCTCTGCAGAAGTCCTTGCAACTTGCAGATCATACGTTTCTCTAGACGAGCTCAGTGGCACCGTTTTTTGCAAAAGAATGGCTTTCATTCTGCTTAAAGTATCAATTAGTAAAGAAGAGATATTCAGTGAAGGCCATAACATCGACTCCCTGTCTGTCTAGTTTTTTGGATACAATACTTGCATACAACAAGTGACCCTGGCTGACACACTAATTAGATCCGCTTTTCCTGGCAACATGCCACAACAGCTGTCATTCTTGAGCATAACGTAGCTGCCATTGGAGAGCTGCCTGAAAATTGGTTCTATCACTGCTGCTGGTGAACCGTGCAGGTGGCAAGAGAGGTTATTCGAAGAACCTTTGCAGGCTCCGTGTAAAATAATACCTTGACACAAAAGTGTATCGCTTAATGAGTTTTTACAATTTTTACTACTAAGAAATACCTCCTTCCCCCACTCCAACATTTGTGTGTGTATGGTAAATTCCAGGTCGACTTAATGTATCCTTTACCCAACCTTTCATACAGGCCTGCTGGTATATGCTGTAGACAATACTGAAATTGGAAAATCGTCACTGGTATCGTGATGGTGCCATGTATTATCCATTCTAAGACAGGTTTCTCAGAAACGGTTAATGGTAATCTTTCCAGTTTTTCTATGCTCAGCACCGTATAGTCTGTGCCAACGAAATTTGTTTATCTGTAAGGTTAAATACAAAAAACAATGACGTGGTGTTGATTAGACGCCATGGCACGTAGCCTGAACAGAGATTTTGTAACGTCCAGCCTAACAGCATTATAGAACGTAATTAAGACTGGCCATGTTGTAACATTAGCAAGTCCTGCTCTATTATGTGAATGGCAGATGATATAATGCTGTCCAAAGAATAACTTCTGGAGGACAGTGTCGTTAACCCATTGTCCACTACAGAGAGAGCTTTCTTTAAATTAATAAGTACAATTTCTCGTATTTTTTCTGCAGTTTCCATTTGCGTGATTTTCCATGCTTCGTTGTAAGCAGAATATATACCGGCGTATATGAAACATTTTTGACATGGTTTACGAGGTCCAAGTAAGAAGTCTCGCAAAACAACGCCTTCTTTAAGTAAAGTTAAGTGTTGTATAATTTCTGGAAGTGTTGATTTCTGTAGCCACTCAAGGCATAGTTTTTTTACACTGTATGTTGTTACTAACCCTGGATGTTGTCTCTGAGAATATCTTGGATCTGGCCTGTTCATTTTGAACCCCTATGTTTTGTTCAGGAATCTATCTTGACAGTGATTCCTGTCTGTGGGCCTGATTACCCATTTTTTCCAATCAGGATGGATTCTGTTCTGTTTTAAAATATGGGATACGTCTACCTCCTCATCCGCAGTGCCATTACTGTCAGGTGTGGCTTTAGGTGTGGACGGTTTGTTTAATTCTTTTATCTTAGCTAAGCCAAGACAAGATGTTTGTTGAACAGTGTCATTTAAAAACATTATTTGTTCTGGGATAAGCAGGCTCTAAATAAGGCTTCTAAACCTTGCACCTGCCAGTCTTTTGTGCCCCAGACAGTTTTTGTCTCAATGTTGTCTTTCCAAAAGTTAAAACCTAATTTAGACAGCTGGGCATATAAGTTTGCAGAATAAATTTGTTTAGTATTGGTCAACATGTTTTTCATTCCTGTCGTATTCATATTTCTGAAATAAAACGTTTCTGGATTTGTGACATTAAACCCTGCGAAGTATGGAAACGTTTCCTAAAATGTTTTCGAACTGCCTTTTGGCGATGTTGAACAATGTTCCCATTGGGTATAAGTAAAAACATTTCTAGGGTTTGCAGATTTGTGCAAATAATGGTGCCCATAATGATTAAAACAATCCATTTGTTCATAATCTGATGAACCTTCTAAGTATTCAGGTTTTGTGGATTTAGCTGACATTTCTAAATCTGTCATCATGTTATTAACAGTTCCAAAGTCCCAATCATCAGAAAATGTGCTGGGTGAGGCAAAGTCACTCAAAGAAACCTTAAACTGGTGTGGAATCTTCAACAGTTCCACCGGGCCATAAATGTCATAATCAGTTGTGTCCTATGCTATTCCACCAGGTATAGGAGCGGCTGTGATGTTCACTGATGAGAGGTTTCTTCGCTCACGATGAGATGATTTGTGAGTTTTCAGGAGCAAGTTATATTCTAATTGCTGTGTCCATTGTACTGTATTTTCCGTCTATCATCTTTCCCAAACTTAATACAAGAATGAGCCAGAGCAGGAGAAAAAGTACACCTAACGCAATCCAAAATTCAACCCATGGTGAAACCAGATATGTTTTTTCAAGCTGATGAAAGAGTTCTGTTGTTTTTTTCTTTGAAAGTTTTATTTACTGGTGTTGTTTCAGGTTCACTGGGATACTCAGAAAAATTATTGAAGTTGATAAAATAGCCAGAGGCAGTTCTGTCAATTGTTGGGATTGCATCCGGATTTTTCAGAATGGCTGGAGGTATTTCTTCCTTTTTCATGACTGTACAGTCAGATGCTATATCATTGTAGGCAGGTGTTTCTTGATGAACTGTTATTTGGGTCTCAAGAGGTACAAGTTCCACGGCTTTGTTGCATAGTCCTTCTTTCCTCACTGCAGGTTTATCAAAGGTGATAAGTCTTTCAGTTTGAACCTCTTGGATTGTAGCAAGATTTGATTGTCTGCTACATCTTGGGAGTCCACTGGGCCTACTACTTATTATCGGCCTCATGATGTGGTTTTACCAGGTCGATGGATACTGTTCTGTTCTCCCTTTTACCAGCAAGCGGCAGTAGTAACAGTGATCTTGTACCAAGGATTGCTAAGACAGGTACTGGTTTTCTGTAAGAAGGCCCAAATTCCTTCTTTACCGCAATCTTTTCCCTGACTAGATCCCCAATCTTTGGAATCCAGACAGGTCTTGCTGGGACAGGTGGTTTTTCTTCAGTGGTCATTGGCTTGTGTGTTGTGTTACTCAGACTTCTTCTTGTTTCATTTAAGTCCTGTAAAACAGCCAAACGGTCTTTGATATCAAAGGGTTTTTGTTCCACCACAAAAGTTTGACAATCAAGATCCTGGATGAGTATTCAAGTACCAAATAGTAGTTCATATGGAGTGATTCCCCCAGAGAATTTCTTTGCATAATATTAAGACTACGTTGGACACTTATTAGGTGTTTGACCCACCCATCACCCGAACCTAATACCCTAGCTGTTATAGATTGCTTTATGTCACGTTTTTTCCGCTCAACTACCGCATTTCCCTCAGGATGGAATGGACTTGAGTACCGTAATGCAACGCCCAAGCTGGTCATGGCCTCCTTGTAAGTTCGAGAGCTACATGCAGGACCCTGGTCAGAATGTAGCGTGCCGATTGTGTATGTGCCGATAAAGACTCGCAAATCTTTTATAAAAGTTGGGGCGTCAGCCGAGTGCTGAGGCCGCATCCAAATGAATCTTGTCCTAATAGTTGTGGGACCGCATTTATCCATGGTGACGTCTGCGTGTAGAAAGTCTAATGCGGTCTAACAGTGGTGTCTGTACTGGGCTGGCTACACTGTAGGCAGGTACCTGGTGGCTTTCAAAGCTATGATCTCTGTAACAGGTATCATAGTTTATTCCAAAATTACAGTAGTACCAATGGATGTCGATACTTTGCTAAGTACAGTAGCGGCTCATGCATCGTGTTGTCCCCAGCGGTTACCAATCCTGATGACGGCATTCGTTGAGACTCCTGCGCTACGACTAGGTGGTGGCAGTGAAGCTGAAAGTGAAAGCAACATCACCCAGGTACGACCTTCTGTGAGCATTGCTGATCCTGAAATCGATGATAGCAATCATTCTCACAACTGCCAAGTTACAGCATTATCGAACTTGGTTGAACTGTCACCTGAATATGTAGACCAGTTCTTTGCGAGCCTGTCTGAATTGATGTTCTCTCCTGAACAGAAACAATAACTTTTGGGAAAACAATCCGGCACACGGCGTTCCCATGCACTCTGAATTCGGACTTCAGCTTTGATAAACAAAAGCTACTGAAAAGTATTTGGAAGTATTTTTTGCCCCGCTGACCATGAAATTATTTTTTCCAAAATATTTACCTTTTTTCTGGCACACTTACTTTGCTTAAAGATCAACAGTATAAAAGTTTGAGAGCACTTGAGATGATGAAAAGAGGAAATGATGTAACTAGTTCTGTTTAAAGGTGCTATTCAAATTGCATTTAGTGATGACTCCTAAAAGTCATCAAAGGGGGGAACTGAGAGAGCGTAATTTGAATAAAACGTATATCCGAGTCATATTTAGAAGTATATCGTATAAACGTAGGAATGAAATGTATATCGAACGTAAAGTTGACGCTTATAGCATAAAGTTAACAGATGTGACCAAAGTAATATAGGGAATATACTGTATTCACTTTAGAATGTATTAGATTTAGAAGGCCCGTATACGTAGTGGGCTAATGTAGAAATGCTTACGAACAGAAGAACGTGCAAAGTAGAATTCATGTACGTGTGTAACTTGAAATGCAGAAACGGCGAGAAATGTAACATGGAGAAATGTGCAGAGAGCATACATATATATATATATAACGATGTAACAAATGAGAATATAAGGTTTATATTCTACGTAATTCGTATTCTATGTAAAATTTATTCACATATAAGCAAGGGATTTGTTAAATGCGATCATATATAAATGTATGTTAAAGGTTATACTGTGTAGAAGAAGTTTGTAGGAATGTTAGAAGAGTTTTAGGTCATTTGTGATTATAACCTGACTGACCAAGGGTTCGCAGGAGTGTAGTCCGCTGTTGGTAATTTAGTGGGCTCACAGGAGTCGTGAATAGCCTTCACTTGAAGGTGCGAGCCGAAGAGTCTAGTTCTTGTTAGATTTAAGGTGACAAATGTCGAACGAAGTTTATTGCCTAAACATGAGAGGAGACGATTGGAATTTGAGTCTTGTTTTGAAATGACCATTCACAGGACCAAATGAGGTTAAAAGTACGGCCGTAAAGAATAAAAGTTCTGATAAGATGATAGATTTTGCTCCGAAAGTGTCAAAGGTAAAGTTGAATGAAGTCACCAGCAAGAAGACGAAGATGGCATCTAAGGAGAAAGGTCAACTTAACGGACGACGCGAAGAGACGAAGCAATGGAAAGAGCTAGAAGATGACCTCACGGGGAAAGTCCGTGGTGGGCGTCGAAGGGGCGTTCCACCCACATTGTGATTGTGTATTTTAGGGACAGCACCCCGGGGAGAAGAGAGAGCGAAGAGGCAGATGGCCTGAGAGTTAGGAGCAGATGCGCTGAGAGAGATCAGAGCGTAAGGGAGCAGTAGGCCGAGGACCCTTAGAAGAGCGGATGGGTAGGCAGAGAGAGGGTACTGCTTCTTAAACTTAAGTTACCTTTAGAGGCTAAGAGAGTTTGAACTTCTTTGGGAGTCAAACTGCTGACACCTTTTTAGGGTTCTAGAAACTTGCGAAGTAGGGATGTCACCTAGTATAGAGTAGGGACAGATTTAACTTGATTATTTTTCTCTTTCTGTAGATGACGCAGAAGAACCACTTCATATCGATGCTTTTTAATTTGCTGATTTTGGAACTGACTTTAATTGTATTCGTTTGTAGACTGAGGTTCTTTAGGGAATATATGTTCCTATTAGTTCCTGTATATTTGATGAATTTGATCCTGAGAGGATTGTATATGCAACTTTTCTTAATTTTATATTAAACCTTTTAAACTTTATCAGTCGTAAGTGGTTCTTCAGAGTGGCGTCAGTTAATGGGGTTTATCTAACCTATGCAGGGGTTGTCTTTTACTCAATGATAGATAAAGAGCGATCCAAAATTGTCGAATGAGATAAGTTATCAAATTGATCATAAAAGATATTAAAATCTCATTCCCCGCAGTATTTACATAAATAACAAGTTGAATACCATTATTTTTTTATTTTTAATAACACTTTAGCACTACTCATCCCAATGCAAGGTTTCAGAGAGCTTTGCATCACATGTTCAGAATATACATTTGCAATCAATCATATGTGTGCAGATTAATTTAAAGGATGTTTTACATAAGACATTGAGGGTTACAAGGTGTAGGAGCCACATGTCCTTCATACTTTTCTTTGCTGTATTAGAAGGATAACAATTTATGAACAGCAAATAGCAAAAGGATCTCCTTCTTAAAAGTAGTAATCCACTTGCCTATTTACATAAAATAAAAATCAATCATCTGTGTTTTACATAATGTGCTTTGAAGGAGACATATTAACCCTCTATGCTACTTTGATTCAAAACTAGGACAAGGCAAAACACAAATCTCTACTGAAAATGCGTTATCTTCCGGAGTTACCTTACCATTATTATTATTCCAGAGATTTAGCTGGCACACTAAGATCTCTGCAGCAGGTGCTTTAGCCCCATAAGGTATTTTAAAAGACAGAATTTGAAACCAATTAAGCAGAACAGATTTATCGCCATGTTTCTTCTTGTTGCCAAGTTCTTTGCGGCAAATGAATGTATAAGCTGAGACCCAGATTTGGTTTGCGTCAAAATTTTGGAACAAACCCAATGCAAAAAATCTAATTTGTTAAATATTCTAATGTGCTCAAATGTACTCATGGTAGCCCTGCTAAACATATGTGAGGTCTTAATATATGATGTCACTTCCTGTGATGTCATGGGCTGTGATGCCTCTTCTTGTATTGCCAAATTCAATGTCTTGTGCTGTGATGTAATTTTCTGTAATGTCACTTCCTCTGATGTCACTTAAGGTGATGTCGCACCCATTCTGCCTAACTTGGTGAGTCCCCACACTTCTTTTTGTAGGGCTTGAGCCCTGATTATACATCATAGCATTAGAAATAGCTGATAACAGCCAAACTTGCATCCCTCTCATGCACACTCTACAGTGTCAACAAAGCAAGATCACACTGATGATCACGCTGACTGTCGCCGCATGGAGAAGTTAGTTTGACTACTCCACCTGTCTTGGGCGACCAAATCTTTCATGGAGAAGGTCTCGGGGGCCAATGGGGAAGATTTGGACAGTTACCTTGCCACCAGAGCTTTTCGGCATCTTGTTCCAAACTTTACAGCACCACCGCCATAGACTTCAATGGAGTGGTCCTGATGCTGTGGATACAGGAGAGGAAGATGCTTAAGGATGTGTTTGATGCTGTGCAGTTGACAGGCGTACCTTTGCAGGTATTGCTCGGTCCACGGGTCAGGTGGGATGACTTTGGCCACAGAGATTGGAGTCCCTCGAAGTCCTCTTCAAGCCTGTAGAAGGCCAGCTGGGACTGGGCTACCGGTCTCTGTGTACAGCAGTCCCACCAAAATTATTTGGTGGGGGCTGGTGTCCACCAGGGGCAACCAATTTGGACTCAGATGGTATTCCTGGGTCCGGCTAACTCAGGTGCAACTTTTGGCTGTATCAGTCTTTTGGGATACCCAGCTGCAGTTAGTAGCTAATCTTCTACTGTGACTACCAACTTGCTGATGTGGGCTACTTCAACTGTGTTGACCCCAGTGCAGGTTACAGGGTGTCAGTACACTGTTACTTTGCATCACTCCTTTGGTCTAGGGCACAACATTTCTCAAAGCCAGGAGCCACAGGCATAGTCCTCTCGTCACTCGCCTAAGGTGCAGCATGTACCGTCCATAAGGCGGTGCAGCCGCTCTTTGTACAATCTAGGGGGTAGCAAGGTCATTCTTTGGTCCTTGTCCCAGTTCTGGTGAGGTACAGGGTTCCACAGGATCAACATTTATTTCCAGAATGTGCCCTAGAGTGGATGATGCGGTCACTAGCCAATGGGCTACCAGGTCACCTTCCTCTTGGTACAACTTTCGGGGTATGTGTGGCGTCTAGCAATCCCAGAGTGCACTATAATGTCCAATCTTAAGATGTTGGGACCCTTTCTTGGATGTCAGGAGCATGGTATCCCACCCTAGAAATGTAGCTGCCTGTGGGCTATGGGAAACATCCTTCACAACGGAACCGTTACAACGCAGTACCGTTACAACGCAGGATTTACAACGAAAGTCGTTACAACGACTTTCACTGGAGGGCGCTCTAGGATAGGGGATAGTTTAATTTACTATCCAACACCTTCCCTAATATCCACGGGGACTGGAGTTGGAATAGTAAATTAAACTATTGACTATCCAGCGCCCCACAACGCAAGTCGTTGTAACGACTTGCGTTGTTAAACCTGCGTCGTAAAGGTACGCGTTGTAACGGTACGCGTTGTACCGTCATACATCCGTGGGCTATATGCCCATGGATTAACTGGCTTGGGCACTGGTCTTCCCTCTCTGTTTCCAGCCTTTCTACTTCAACAAAGGGCACCCCTCAGAGGTATTATTGCCATTTGCACAGCAAAAAAGGCTTTGCCTTTGAAGCTCAATTTTTAGGCTAACACCCTTACTGGTTTTCTGTGAAGGGGAGGTAGCACCTCGCCCTTTAGCCGGCTGCTATTGTTTCTAAGTCTGGAGTCATTCACACAACAACCCAGGTGGACAGAATGCTCTCTGTTGGCCAGTGCAACATTGTATTTCTTTAATAGTGACATTAAATTCGAACTGGACATCAGGTTGGGTTTAATGCCATGATTCATTTGCTATCTTACAGTACCCAGCTAGATAGTCTCATTCATAAGTTAGAGAGGCTGGGCGATCAGCTTCTAACCCAGTGTTAGCCAGTGGGCCTACTAGCCTTTCCACAGAAAAACGAAAATTTAGAAGCATTACTGCTAAGACATATATAAAAATACATGACCTACTTAATAATATACAGCCCCCTGCCTCAGGGCTCTATAGGCCTTCCTTAGGGGAGGCTTGCTTATAATGTTAATGGAAGTTGGGGCTTTGCCATTAGTTGTAATAGCAAAGTCGAACTAGTAGTCTAACCACTGCCCTTCCAGTCTGCAGCGGCAGGCTGAGAGCCATTTTGTGCATTGTCACACACAGAGTAGCACAATCAGTGCTGCAGCCCTGGGTGGACACCCTACATTACATGCCCTAGGTACCATATACTAGGGACTTAGTTAACCAGTCACTGACAATTGGGAATATCCAACTCGATATACACATTGTAAGGTAGAAGTGTTGCTGAATGCATAGCTATTCACTCATTGAGTCTGGGTATTTTTGATTATGACTGCATATGACCATATTTGCATATGCAATCACAACTTTTTGCAGATGAGTCAATAGTAGGCTCACTGTAGACCTATCACTGTATCTTAGTTAAAATATTTTTGATGATAACTAAACTAGGCTTGTATCTGCTTTCGCAACTGCTAAGGAATGTTATTAATCTTGCAATTATTGCAGGGCTCTTACCTTTAGTGATGTAATCAGGGTGAAATGCCATGTGACATCACCTGCTGAGTAGACATTGGGTCTTATAATGACACTTCCTGTGATGTCACTGGAATCAAAAGGTGTGTGATGTTACTTCCGCTATCCCTGGCATTTTGGCGATTTGACGTCAATGCACACAAGTAATGTCTTCTTTTAGATAGATCTGTAAATCATTACCCAGGACACTCTCCTTTGGTGAACAATCTGTGCAGCAAGTGGTGGAAGACCACACAAGTATCCATGTGGAGAGTATCAGCAGTCCTACACCGGGCCTGGACTAACTCTGCAGCCAATGGAGGACTCTTTTTACAGTGCACACCAAACTAAAGTAATATGTTGCATGATGAAAACTACAGAAACACAACATCTTTAACTGTGACCTACCTCTACTACTATTAAAAACTACCATCATGCATTGAGCACAGCTGCCTTGTCACATTTCAAATGCAGCATATCACTGTCTTAAGAGTAAGTGGAGCAAATAGAGGTAGAGATGCATTGTTAGTGCTAAAAAGCTACTAACAGTAGCATGGCAATGTCTATAAGCAAGGTTATAAGTTGAGGGAGGGCACGGGTGGATGGAGTCCCCTGCTATTTTTAGAGAGAGGACTCCTATCTACTTACCAGTTACCGAAGGAGGCAGAGAGGTGTTACCTTGTGCACCAGCACTTCAGTTGATTGCATGAACTTCAATTCACCAAAATGTCATGGGTAGCAGAAGTGAGAACACATGTTCATTTAAACTTTAATTTCTCTCACACATGCATGCTTCTACATACACACCCATTCACTCACTCACTCTCACATAAACACACTCACTTGCAAGCACTCGCACAACATACATTTAAAATCGTTTTTTACTTACCTCAACTGACAGGGAGGGTAATTTTCTAGCTAGTTTTAATCCATTTGTTATCACACTAATAGTTATTAATAACATATTATTCAGGTTTAGGTTTTAAAATCTTTATTTCGATTATTAGCAAATCATAAAAGACACATTAAAATACAAAAGAATATAACTGATTCAGTTAAAATATCCAAAGAAAGTCAATACAATAGAAAATATTTAAGCACTCACAAAATACATAGGTGTACAAACAAAAGAACATTCGTAACAGATGGATAAAACAGGATTAAATTTCAATTGATGAATAAAGAGACCTGAATGTTTTATATAAAATTAAAGAAAAACATTGCATTAAAAAAGTCAGGATTGCAGTTCAATATTGCGAACAATGAATGCAGATAATGAGACATGGTCGTAGGGTGGTTTAGCAGTTACATACTCAAGCTAAACAGATTATGGCCAATTACAGAACAACCTTTATACTTGGCGCTAAGGCGTACGGTTTTTTAGCCTAAGAAGCCAAGCCCATCCCAAATACTTTGCCAAAGCTACCACAAAGAGTTCTGAAGTGTTGGTCCTGAGCACCTGTATGGCTTCCATCGCTGTTTTGAATGGTAAGTTTTGAAACAAGGGTTTTAGCCATTTTTTTCGAGGTGCTCCGTACCTAGGACAGGCAAAAAGGAAGTGGCCTTCTGATTCAATATGACCTGAGCAGCAAGTACAGTGAGGTGATATCCCTGTGGATCGTTTGTTCAGAAAGATGTTTAATGGCAAAGCGCCCACTCTAAACTGATGGTACAGTTTCTTATCCAGCGGTCGAGATATAACATCCCAGTATGGCTCTCTCAGTAGGTCAATTTTGAATGTTAAGAACCTGCCTGTAAGGCCGTTTTTGTTGGACAGCAGCACTCTTTTTAGGCGGATAGTGGCCCAATATAGAGATTTGAATTCATCTTTGGGTGGGAAAGAGTTAGATTGTGGGGATGACCAGAGATGTTCCAAACCCATGTCTTTCAGAATTGTTTTTACAGCAGAGAACCATGGTATTTTCCCAGAACCCCTGATAGACCTAACTTCCGACAGTTCTTTTGCAAAGAGGGATAGGTCTGGGGAGGTCCATATTCGTCTCCACAATGCCACTAACCTAAATCTTGCCATCTCATTGATAGGGGGGGAACCAAGATCCAAACAGAGGGGGAGCAAGGGTGTAGACTGTGGAAGGCCCACTAGGTTTCGAAGGAATCTACATTGAGTTTTGTACAGATTAGACAAGTCCATGTGGCCCCATAGATCCGCGCCATATAAAATGGCTGTAGAGATTTTTACATCATAAATCTTAAGGGCCGGCAGGACCCGTTTAGTGATTGATTCCTTCTGCTCTTTAACGAGACAACCAGTCAGCCTAGCAAGTTTAAGATGTTGCATATTGATCTGATCTTTCCATCTTAAGCGGCTATCAAGGGAGACCCCTAGATAGGTCATGGTATCAACCTGTTCAAGGTTTACTCCATTCATCTTCACTGAACTCCGGACTGAGTGGTTTTTTGTAAAGACCATAAATTTTGTTTTCCCCATGTTGACTACCAAATTGTTGATGGCACAGAACTCCTCAAAGCGGTCCAAAGCCCGCTGTAGTCCGCTGCGTGTTTTTGAGAGGATTAGAGTGTCATCTGCGAAGATGAGTAACGGGAACCTCATCCCTGCCAGCATTGGTGCATCAGTGGGGGTATCCAAGAAGAATTTAACAACTTGATCGATAAAAAGGAGGAAGAGGGTAGGGGCCAGGACACACCCCTGGCGAACACCTCTGGTTACGGGGAATGTTTCTGTCACTTGTCCCTGACCCCCCCACCTCACCCTCGCAAAGTTGTCCTCATGGAGTCTTATAATAAGGTCCAATAATTCTGGTGGGCACCCCAAATTTTCCAGCACACCCCATAGCCTGTCCCTGGGCACTAGATCAAAGGCGGACTTCAGATCGATGAATGCAGCATAGATGTTACCACCACCTAACCAAACCTCCTTCCAATAGATCAGGCAGAATCTGAAAACCTGATCTATGGTGCTCATTCCCGATCTGAAGCCCACCTGCATGGGGGACAGAATATTCTCCATTTCTATCCAACCCTGGACCCGTCCCAAAACCATACGCGCCACTATCTTTTGAATCGAATTGATTAAGCTGATAGGGCGGTAGTTTGCTGGAATGGATTTATCACCCTTTTTATAGACTGGAACAATTTCGGCCCCTTTCCAAGATTTCGGGACTGTTGCTCCAAGAGCCAAAGTATTAGCTATTCTAGTAATATACGGGAGCCACAAAGTGGGATTAGATTTAAAAAGATCAGCCGGGATCAGGTCCATACCGGGGGCCTTACCTCGGAGAGTAAGTGCCAATGCCAGCTCAACCTCAGCAACCGTAAAGGTGAGTTTTTCACTTTCTGGGGTCTGCATGGGTGCATTACCTAAGGAATTTGTGGTCCTATCGTCCCCAGCTCTAAATTGGGCCGAGTAAAATGAAACCCAATCCTCAAGTGGCACATTATTTCCCGGGGTAGAAGAGTCTATGTTTTTACCCCATTTAACCAGATCCCAAAACCTTTTCTGGTTATTAGAGGATGATGCCTCTAGAAGATCTGTCCAAAACTCATCCTCCCACTCCCGTTTAGCTTTACTAAGGGTTTTTTTGTAATGGAGTCTAGCAGCTCTCACTCCAACCATGTCCCGAGATTTAATGGTAGAAATAAGAGCTGTATGTGCCTCTCTACAGTCCCTATTGTACCATTTTTGGGGTAAAGGATTAGTTTTAGTAGCAACCTTCCCACATGGTTTGGATAGCATTGTTTTTAAGCTGTCAAAACACTTGATATGGACACCCATCACACTATTTGCTGCTCCAGTATCCACCCCCGACATATCTATTTGCAACATTTCATTAAGTGCATTTCCCACCACATCATTGATATTAATTAGTAAGCACTCATCTTCCATAACCCGTGACCACTTAAGTCTCCTCCTGTCGTTGGTAAGTTGGACGTCCCCTGTATTGGTTGCAGATGGTTCCTCGTGTCTATTTAAAATCCGGTGTCTTCAATGATAGGGACAGTGGGTTATGATCACTTTCCGGGCGCTCTAAAACTGCCATGTCAATTAGCAGAGCCCAATGCTCCATGTCCAGCAAAATATAATCAATGCGGCTTTGCCTCTGGCCATTATCGAAAGTACAATTTCCCTTCACATCAGAGGCGGAGCGGCCATTACATGCACGGAACCCATTTTGTAGGCAAAAGGCCATCCAGGACACTGCAGCCTCTGTAGCTTTAGCCCTCTTCTCCACTTGTAAGTCTGGGATACCCCATACAGAATCATCTGCCATAGTCCAGGTATCTCCCATATCTAGCACGGGTTCTATAGTACAATTTAGATCCCCAGCAAGAATGGTAGTGATGCCTCCGTCCATTTTCGTTATCATATGATCAACAAGGTTCAACAGGGGTGGGCTTCGACCGCCAGGAAGGCCTCTAGCATAAATGTTAATAATGCTCATAACTTGCTTGTTCCCTTTGTTTATTACAATAGATAGGAGATCCTGATTCTCCACCGGGAACTCCATTGGGTAGAAGCCCAGGGATTGTTTCACCCAGATTAGCAAGCCACCTGCGGCCCGCCCTTTACCTCCTTTGGTTGCGGGTTTGAAAAAGTTGATATAGCCCAACTTATGGACAGGCTCCGTTGCCCATGTTTCCTGCAACAGGATAATATCGTAATTGTCCATAAAATTTGACCAATCTGTAGACGCAAGGCGCGCCTTAATACCTGCTATGTTCCAGGACAACATTTTCAGATGGTCGTTCAAGTTGTCTGGCAACAGAGGGTGTAGGGGCCGTACAGATCCATGAGACACCCCTATATCATCATTGACCACTAAATGCTTAACACAATCTACAGGGGCAATAATTTTCTCCTCGGTCAGGGACCCCTGGGTAACTACGTGTGGTCTGGGGCTGATTGGCAGATATGTTTGGCCTCCTTCCCCGTCTTCTAGATTGGTTAATTGGATTGGGCACACCATATTATAATCAATGGGCACTTGGGCTATCACACTACCAGCCAGAGACTCACTAGAGGGATCGTTAAGTCAATCTATAGCTTCCAAGCCAGAAAGGGGGCCAAAATGATTGAAGAGAAAGGGGCGCTGGCAGTCAAACGGGGTTAATGCCAGGGGATGTCTCGCAGCAGGACCTTTACGAAACAAAGGATAAGATTGAAAAGGTATATGCCTGCGCGGATAAAAATAGGATAAAGCTAGTGTTTGTACATCCCCCTGCCTTGCAAATCTAGGTTCTCGTTTAATAGCATCTACCACCCATGAGTCTTTGAATGATATAAGGATAGAGTCTCCTTCTAGATCTTTTGCCTCCGGCCCAACCCAATCTACTCTCCTCACATACAATATCTCCGTGGGGGTGGAGGGGGGTAGCGGGCGATTTTTGTTTAGCCAAAAAGTGACTTTGTTACGAAGGTCACCATAGGATTCCCTTGAACCTGGTTTTAATGGTGCTACGCCTGTCAGAACGATGGTGTGTAAGGCCGCTTCGGGTGGAAGATCAACACTGGGAATGTTTGGCTTTTTACGCCCCCCCTCCCTGTAATTGGTGGAAGCAGTATTTTGGGTTCTTGAAGTACTTGGGGAAGGACGATTTAAATTAGGTTGTATTTGGGGACCCATGTTTTGACGCCCGACCATATTTTGTTTAACCTCTGTTTTCGTTTGGGGCTTTAGTACCTGAGTCTGAGAGCTAGCTCCTGATTTGGAAGAGGTGGTAAAGGTAGTATTAGTTTTTTGACCCCCTTTAGATGTGGTGTTATTCATTCCTGTTATTTTATTAGGGACATTTTTGTCGTTTTCCATATTCTTACTAGTAACCTTACTGGGTGCCTTACTTGGTGCTGGTATGTTAACAGTACCCTTATTATTAGAGCCACATAATGCTTGTAGCATCGTATGGTTTGATTGGATCAAATCCTCCATGCTATCGATTTTAGAGGTCATGAGCCTAGTCCGCTCCAGGACTGGTAAGAGTAGTGTTTTAAACATGGCCTCCATTTTTGCCAGCAAAACCTCATCGCTATTGAGGCACATGGGACATGTGGTTGAGGAACCCAAAGCCAAGAGTGAGGGGCATAACATATTGTTAGGCACAGAGGGTTTTAGCGAGTTTGGATGAGGCTCGGACCCCTGACACCATTCCCCTTGAACTGTATTTACTTCGTTGGGTTTCAGATTTCTTTCCCCTGACATTCTAGAATCCCGTTTTCTCTTTTTAGTATTGGGGCCAGAGTTGGATATAGGTGGATTAACCTTTTCAACAGGATTAGAAATATTGGACTGATTGAGGAGAGGAGTTCCGGATAACTGGCTAAGATCCTGCTCCTCACTAATCACGGAGTCATTATCCTCCATCCCAACCCCCTGTGTATCTTTGGAGTCGTTAATACTATTCCTTTCTTCCTTTATTTTGTCCCTTGTTGTCTGGCTACCCCCAAAATTTTCTATATGGACTATTGCGTCCGTAGAGGTAGTATGGACACAATTGAAGGCAGCATGGGGTACAGAGGGTGCAGGGGAGATAGATGTAGCTAAAGCCCCCAGTGAGGATCGTTTTCCACTAATTAGGTCTATTGACAGCCTTTTCTCAACCATGGCAATTTCCTTTTCTAAGATACCAGTGGCCCGTGTGATAAAAGCGTCCAAGGGACCAGAAACAACGCCATTGGATGTGTTAATTTGAACAGTACGTTCCTTCCCTGATCTTAATGGCATTTTAGGTGGTTTTCTAGACGTCCAGGGGGAGTGGGCCTAGGCCGGACTCTGCCGTACTCGAACAGCCTCAAACGGCCCGCTCTTTGCCCGGTCTTCGCCCCGGTCGCTCCCGCGCGCTCCCGCGCAGCGTAGCACACCACTATTTGTAGGTCTTGGTCCAATGAATGGAGGTGATGGAGGTGGGGCGGGGCGGTCAGGGAGAGCGGGGCCAGGTGACTCGGCCAGTGACACCGGGACTCCTGGGAATGTGAGTCTGGTGTAACGCTCGCAGCCCTGCTGCCTCGCACAGACCCCACTGCAAAGTCCAGGGGTGTGAAGGGATCCGAAGCGGGACCCACGGAGCGGGTTCCGCAAGGCGTGGATTCGAAGAAGGGAGTCGTCAGCACACAGCTACGCCGTCCAGGTTAGCAGGTTCGCAGAGCAGTATCCCACAGAACGGTGAGTCCTCGCCCCTTTTCAGGTGATGGAGGTGGGGCGGGGCGGTCAGGGAGAGCGGGGCCAGGTGACTCGGCCACTGACACCGGGACTCCTGGGAATGTGAGTCCGGTGTAACGCTCGCAGCCCTGCTGCCTCGCACAGACCCCACTGCAAAGTCCAGGGGTGTGAAGGGATCCGAAGCGGGACCCGCGGAGCGGGTTCCGCAAGGCGTGGATTCGAAGAAGGGAGTCTTCAGCACACAGCTACGCCGTCCAGGTTAGCAGGTTCGCAGAGCAGTATCCCACAGAACGGTGAGTCCTCGCCCCTTTTCAGGTGATGGAGGTGGGGCGGGGCGGTCAGGGAGAGCGGGGCCAGGTGACTCGGCCACTGACACCGGGACTCCTGGGAATGTGAGTCCGGTGTAACGCTCGCAGCCCTGCTGCCTCGCACAGACCCCACTGCAAAGTCCAGGGGTCTGAAGGGATCCGAAGCGGGACCCGCGGAGCGGGTTCCGCAAGGCGTGGGTTCGAAGAAGGGAGTCTTCAGCACACAGCTACGCCGTCCAGGTTAGCAGGTTCGCAGAGCAGTATCCCACAGAACGGTGAGTCCTCGCCCCTTTTCAGGTGATGGAGGTGGGGCGGGGCGGTCAGGGAGAGCGGGGCCAGGTGACTCGGCCAGTGACACCGGGACTCCTGGGAATGTGAGTCCGGTGTAACGCTCGCAGCCCTGCTGCCTCGCACAGACCCCACTGCAAAGTCCAGGGGTGTGAAGGGATCCGAAGCGGGACCCGCGGAGCGGGTTCCGCAAGGCGTGGGTTCGAAGAAGGGAGTCTTCAGCACACAGCTACGCCGTCCAGGTTAGCAGGTTCGCAGAGCAGTATCCCACAGAACGGTGAGTCCTCGCCCCTTTTCAGGTGATGGAGGTGGGGCGGGGCGGTCAGGGAGAGCGGGGCCAGGTGACTCAGCCACTGACACCGGGACTCCTGGGAATGTGAGTCCGGTGTAACGCTCGCAGCCCTGCAGCCTCGCACAGACCCCACTGCAAAGTCCAGGGGTGTGAAGGGATCCGGAGCGGGTTCCGCAAGGCGTGTGTTCGAAAAAGGGAGTCTTCAGCACACAGCTACGCCGTCCAGGTTAGCAGGTTCGCAGAGCAGTATCCCACAGAACGGTGAGTCCTCGCCCCTTTTCAGGTGATGGAGGTGGGGCGGGGCGGTCAGGGAGAGCGGGGCCAGGTGACTCGGCCACTGACACCGGGACTCCTGGGAATGTGAGTCCGGTGTAACGCTCGCAGCCCTGCTGCCTCGCACAGACCCCACTGCAAAGTCCAGGGGTGTGAAGGGATCCGAAGCGGGACCCGCGGAGCGGGTTCCGCAAGGCGTGGGTTCGAAGAAGGGAGTCATCAGCACACAGCTACGCCGTCCAGGTTAGCAGGTTCGCAGAGCAGTATCCACAAGTTGGCAGGGTATGCTCAGACGTGAGTCCCTTGCTCACTTTGCTCACTTTGCTACTGGATTCAAGCAAGCCGGGCTGAAGACGGCTGGAATGCCAGAAACCGGTCCTCAGGAGCTTGTTTCCGGTCCAGGGAAGACATGGCTTGGCAGTTCGGGCTGGACTGTTCCCATGAGGCAAAGGGTCAGACTGATTTGCATATAGCCATGTCTGTACTGGGGTGGCAGAGTGGGCTAAAGAACGGTGATGGATTAAACCCAGATCTTTGGACTGGGTGTGAGTGTTTGATTGATTCAGATGCTCCGTCCATCACCACCCCCTTTTGTACCCCTTTTGGCCGCCATAAGTGTGGCAGGGTATGTTCAGACGTGAGTCCCTTGCTCACTTTGCCACTGGATTCAAGCAAGCTAGGCTGAAGACGGCTGGAATGCCAGAAACCGGTCCTCGGAAGCTTGTTTCCGGTCCAGGGAAGACATGGCTTGGCAGTTCGGCCTGGACTGTTCCCATGAGGCACAGGGTCAGACTGATTTGCATATAACCATGTCTGAACTGGGGTGGCAGAGTGGGCTAAAGAACGGTGATGGATTAAACCCCGATCTTTTGACTGGGTGTGAGTGTTTGATTGATTCAGATGCTCCGTCCATCACCACCCCCTTTTGTACCGGACAAATGAAATCAGCAGAAAGAAAACCATGTAGGAACAGTGTTAGAATCCCAGCATCCCTGGTGGCCCCCAACGTTAGGGAAAGACAGGTCGCATCTAGAGATAGCACCCGCTCCACCCCCTTAGTAGCTTGGCACGAGCAGCCAGGCTTATCTTCAAGGCCAATGTGTAAAGTATTTAAATTACGCTCACAGCCCCAATGATGATGCCACAAATAGACTCCACATGAGTTTCATAGAAAAGCAAGTATATGTTTATAAAAAGATGCGACCACACAATACTAATCCAACATATGTGTTGGGGTAAAGCTCCCCCTGGCCTATTACTATTGAGCTAAACTAAACAATCCTATGTAATCCTAATGTCGTAATATGCAGTTTGTTATGCAATAATCAGGTACTTCACAAAATAGGAATAATGCAGATAGTAATACAGCTATCTGAGGATTTGTACTGTTACTGTAATGCAGTGAGTAATGCAACAATGTTGTAAATTGTTATGCCCACTGTAATGCAATACGTAAGGTCCCCTTCAGATACTCTGTTAGGAAAAATCAATGCAACGTGTAATACAGTAATCAGGCAGTTCATTATGCAAATCTAATGAAATGTAGAATACATATATCAGGCAGTTCAGTATGCAACACTAATGCAATGTGTAATACAACAATCTGGCAGTTCGTGAGGCAGGACTAAGACAAGGCGTAACACATCTATCGGGCAGTTCGTTATGTAACCCTAGTGCAATTTGTAACACACCTATCAGGCAGTTGTTATGTGAAACTAATGCAATGGGCAGTACGACAAACAGGCAGTTCATTGTGCAGAAATAAGGCAATGTGTCATACAATCATCAGATACTCCGTTAAGCAGGAGTAATGTAATATGTAATTTACTCCAGCACCGTTCACGATGCCTCTGGCGGTCTCTCCGCCAATTGTGCTGGCTTGTGGTTAGTCTCCGGCCACAGTTGCAAAGCCCACACGGAAAGATGTAGCACAGAAAATTCAGCTTTGCACTCTGGCCTTGGTGCTGCCACTCCCTTGGCATACGGGCCACGAACCGACCTGAAGCAGAGGTGTTCGCTGCAGGACGGAGAAAGAGGCAGAGAGCGTCTCCCTCCGAGCCCACGCTCTGCCCCAGGATTTGACCCATTTACCTGGGGGGCGTGAACCCACTCTCCTCTCCTTGTCCAGCGACTTGGACCTCCGATGCAATATCACTGAATTTCCGAGCAATGGGAAGATCCCAGGCTGCATACTACACCCGCACTCAGAGTCAATGAGACTCACTGGACTCCGGGTGCAAGTTAACCAGACAACTCCTCACGAGGGTCTCAGGCTACACACAAATGCATGCAGTGTCACTGAGACACACTTGATCTTCTGATGCCCACGATCACAGGGCACAACTTGCTCAGGTTTACGGCAGTAGAAAGCACACTCACTCCGCGTTGGGAAGACATACTTTATCTTCTGAGACCCCTAATCAAAAGGCACAACTTGCGCAGGTCTCAGGCTGTAGAAAGCACGGTCACACACCATTGCTTGAGACACGCTTGATCTTCGGGTGCCCCTGATCACAGGGCACCTCTGACAAGGGTGTCAGGCAGCCAATAGCACATGCACACAGTGTCGCTTAGCCACACTTGCCCTTCTCGTGTGCACGATCACGGGCCAATCCCTGTAAAAGTCTCAGGCTGCACAAGGTACACTTACACTGCATCGCTGAGACTTACTTGGCTCCCCATGCACACTTTCAGAGGATGATCCTCTTGAAGGACTCAGGCTGCAACAAGCACACTCACAATGCATCGCTGAGTCTCATTTGAAACTCCATGTGCCCAAGATCACAACTTACGAAGGTCTCAGGCTAGACAGAGCACACGCACGCAGCGTCTCTCTGGAAACTTTGTATTCCTGTGTTTCCGAACAGGGATCCAGCTCACCTCAGGTCGTTGGGGACAGTTACTTCAAGACCCAGCACACCGCAAAGTCCTTCAAGCAGGGGGACACAACACACAGCAAAATCCCTTTAGCCTTTCCTTAGTTGAAAGAGCAAACTACAGGCTAGCCCCAGGTCACACTGCAAGAGCAGTCCTATCCATCAGTCTCTTCAGTTGTTTCTTCCTTGGCAAAGGTCCTCTTGACCACGAAGTAGCTCCAGTCTTGTTCACACTTGATCAAGCCATTCTCCAAAGTTTTTCTCTTTTTAATTTTTCTAAACCTTCATTGAGGAGATTCAAGTCAGAAGCATTGCACTGTGCTACGCAGCAGCTCAAATTATCACAATACAAACCAAGTCTAGTGTTCAGAAACGAGTCGACTACACCTGGCAAGAAGCATAAATACATTAAGGCAGAATCACAACATCATTTCGCAGGAATACGTCCCCTCATGGAGTCACACACTCAGCCAGGACAACAGTAATGGGTGAAAAAGGGTGGGGGAATCTATGAGGAGGTGGGAGGCAGTCACTGACCAGCGCCGGTGGCAGCCGAGGACCCAGGGCCAGTGGGGAGCGCCGGAGAGGCAGCGCCACTGGAATGGGTACGGGAGAGGAGGTAAGTTACCAAAGGGCCCCAGATCTCAACCCATCGGGACCTGGCAGGTAGCAAGTCCCAGAACTCAGATAACAGAGTCTGACTCCGAGAGGTGTTCTCCAGCCAGCTCTCGACTCTAGGAGCAGGTCTGTGACCCCAACACATGGCCACCGTATGCCTGGCCAGTACTAGCAGCATTGCAATCAGGCGTTAAGAGGCGTCTGGGCAGAATTTTACAAAACTACGAAGACACAGGGGAGGGACAGGTTGCACCGTGGTGCTAGTGATGTCAGAAATCGTGGAGCACCCCGCCTGCCACAATTCGAAGACCTTGGCGCATAGCCACGCTAAGTGTGCGAAGGCCACGGCGGGGGCAGCGCAGTGCATGCAAACGTCACTTGGTATTAGTCTGAGCTTGTGGAGCTGAGCAGGGGTGCGGTACAGCATGTGTAAAAATTTTAAATGTATCAGACAGAGCCGATAATTTGGTGACAGCTTCTTCGTTTGATTACAGCAGTATAGCCAGTCAGCCTGCGCAATGTCTATACCAAGATCAACACCCCATGCCTCCCGCGCCCAGTCAGCAGAAATGGAGGTGGACATTAGCATAAGAGCGTATAGTTTGGTGACTAACTTATGTGGGGACGGGGAAGTATACATGAAGTTCAGGGCCGGCATTGTGGGTGGGGGCTGCGGAAATGTAGAGTGAAGTTTCCGGCTGACTGCACACAGCTGGTAGAATAGAAGCGTGTCCAGTGGGCTCGAGGAATCAGGAAGGGAGTAGAAAGTATGCCCTGGGTAGAGGTCCGTAACCGTCCGCAATCCCAAATGCGTTGCATGCCTAGAAATGCCAGAAGGCTGGAGAGGGGGAAAGTCAGGGTGGTTCACTATTGGCACAGCATTTGCAGACAGTGAGGGAAGATTAGATAGCTGGTGAAGGCCGGATCAAGCCCAGTGTAAAGTCTCGATCTGTGTCTGATGTGTTTTATCTAGGACCCCGATCAATATTGTGACCTCATGTCCCTATACGGCTATATTCAATACATATCTCTATAAATGGCATAATAATCAGAACCATATTTCAGTAACTTGCCTCTGCAGTCTATGACAGTCCATGACACAGCAGAAGCCACTTCCTTAGATTCCTAGATAGCACACCGAGTTCTTTCGACATACCAAACCCCCAGCAACCTGGGAAAGCCCCGCTTGCTTTGTTTTGATTAGTAATAGAACTCCTGCGAGCACTGTAAGAACGACCAGTTCTTAGTGACATCTTTATTGACGTCTTATGTCCAAAAACTTACGTCAAACTCGGCACCTTTCAGGTATAAATAAACCAACGTTGCCTTAAGCAAACACACGGTGGTGGAGAATACTGGAGACAAACAGCTGTCCCCTTGCAGAGAGCCCAGCAGATGCGAGAAGCCCACGGACGCTGCCCCTCCTCCTTGACGCGCTGAGAAAGACGCTGTCTTTTCTCCTGCCGAGAAAATCCAGCTCCGGCGTTTCCAGCCTACCCTTGCGGGTGACTGGAATATTGGGTCCTAAGAAGGAGATACCAGATCTCCTACATTCTATTCCAGAGGTACGGTGATGACTAAACCCTTAGAGAGAATTCTTAAATCAAACTCTTGGCAAAACCAACTTAACTTAAACTGCTACTTACTTACTCCCTCCCATGTATTAGGCTTAGGTCAGGTACACCGGGGTAGGCGTAGTTAGAAGCACCAGTTGAGGTCGTTAGCCAATGTATATATGAATGTACATATTTTACTCCTTTTACTGTACGCACTTTTTATAATAACAAGTCTTGCAATTGTAGCAATTCATTTCTCTTGCATGAGAAAGAAGACTGCTCAATAAATAATATCTTTTATTGAAAATTCCCGTCTCTCTATTCTCTGCACACTGGTGACATTAAATATGCACAATTGACTGAGTGAAATAGCTGTCTATTGTTTCACACGACTCTAGAGATTGACTCTTATTCTGAGGAGCAAAGTTGTCATGTTTATGCGGTTGTCGAAAGCTGAATCCCTTCTTGTCTGAGCCCGGGAAGCTGATCACTTCCTATTCAGTCAAGAAAGTTTCCAGTGACCTCTGAGCTAGCTGGCGCAAACCTAAATTAAGTCTAACATAGTCAGTAGAGACCTAGAAGACCGCAGTCCTAAGTCTACACTGCTGTTTATGTTATTCCAATGCGCAGGGCCTATAGGGAAAATAGGAACTACACTACATGGCGCCCAACGTTTGGTAAGGCGATAAAACTAACGCAAGACGTTAGAGTAACTCAGTCGTGCTTTTTCACACAGACCCTTTCTCCCGTAAATACTCCAATAGACGTCTGGAGTGGGTGAAAGGTTAAGATCCGCCGAAACTTAGTAGGAAGAGATTCCTATGTAGAGTTTCTGGTTTAGTCAACGTTGAAGGATACAGTGTTCCAAAATATTGTGCACCTAATCTTTGTTTCCTTGGAAACCTGATCTGCAACAAGAAACCTTTCTGACAGTAAAAATGAGTGATGAAGAAAGGGATGCTACTATATTAGCAATTCAACTAATGGAGGACGACACGAGTCTCCTACAGACTGACAAGAATGCTATCCTCATTCCGGTAAACATAAGAAAAACTATAACTTTAAAACTTATAGATAACGGACTGACATCACGAGGTGGTACACTCATTTTTGTGATAGAGGCACACGAATATCGGCAGACAGAGGTATTCTATTCTTGGATAAACTTTCCAGCCGCAAACGCTACAACACACGAGTTCCACTATTACAAAATAGAGGAACCATCGGAAGAGTACGCTCCTTTTGAGGAGATTGAAATTCCATTAAAATACCAAGAGCACCTGCTCTGGTTTAAAGGTGCCCTAAAACATAATGATCACATTACCAGGCTCGGTCCACTAGGTAGACCAGGAGCAACATGGCCGGTTCTAGCCAGCTACACACCACATCCAGACATTGATAAAATGTCAAGAGAAGAACTTTTAGCACAGCTAAAATTATTAATTAAAATACACAGACGGTTAGTCCAATATGTATTGCGGACTGCAACAGTCCAAACAACTGTTAATATTCCACAGCTAACCCCTCATCAGGGGAACACAAATAAAATTACACCACAGAACATACAATCATGTCTCGGAAAAACTCCCGCAAAACGGGAACAAATTCCTTTCTGATTAGCACAGAAAATTACTCAAATAGAAGCAGTATTCCCGAATACTACCCCTATTGAGAAACACAGAATTCTGACTATCTGCCTTTCAATGGGGGTCGCACCACATGTGGAGGACTGTGACACTTGGGGTACAGTCTTTGCTTCCATTTACACAAAAACACATGGTGTTCCGTCCATGGCGGTAATACCGGATGTGCTAAAACAAATTCAGAATGAATACGGTCCTGAACCTGCTTTAACTCTTGGTATGAAATTACTGAAAGACTTCAAGCAGGTCTCGGCTATATTACTAGCCAACATAAAGGGAGAAGCAGCATCTGTGGCGATCCGCCAGAAATTGAAAGAAACAGATATAACAGATCAACCAATTGAGCTTGCCAGAATATTAGAAAAATGCTATGAAGAATTAGGTAGAGATAGTTTGGGTGGGAAACCTGTAAAACCCCAACTACTCGAAAATCCTGAAAAATTATTTATTAAAAATAATCTAAACACTCCTAAAAAGAGCTGGGATGGAAATAAACAATCCACTCCCAAAGAAAAGGTTTTCCAGTCCAGAGGAAGGTCTCCTCGGCGGAGGGAAAGAACTCCGAATCGAGAACACCAGTCTCCCCAGAGGGAGCACTCTGAGAAAATATATAACCTTAGAAATAGGGATAACTTGAAAAAGCCTGATAGATATCAAAGTATTGATACACGTCCCTCTCGATCTTTTTCGCAGAAATCGGAAAGAAGAGGACGGTCAGATCCAAGGGAAGAGCACACCAAGTGCAAAGACAAGGAACCTGCTCAAAGTAAAAAATTACAATTTTCAAGAAAGAAGGTAGCCAGTATTAGAGTAATCCAACATGCCGAGAATACTGAGGACACAGCTGAAAAACTGAGAGTGGGCACAGACAATGCTAGACAGTGCAGCAGAAATCAGCATAGCTCACAAGATCCTGATGAGTCATCTGGAGACAGTGGACACAAATGAATACATTCAAGTAGAAACTGCAGATACCAGAGTTAGCGAACCTCATAAGATATACGAAATAACACTGCGTATAGAGGGAGATAAGACTTGAAAAATAAGAGGTCTATTTTGGGATAACCTCTCAAAAGGCTATGACATCCTGTTAGCCGAGAAAGATTGGCCCCCAGAGTTTGTCAGGGAGTGCCCTCATGGCGAAGAAATGATTATGCCTGCCTTCTCAAATCACATTCCAATTCACACTAAATATATATTTGCAAGGAAATGGGCAGTAGCCCAGGCACCAGCATTATATAAGAATCATGTAGGATGGGATGAGGACTCTCCTTCTCACAAAATCCAGTTAAAATGTCAACCAACTGCACAAAGGGAGTACCCAATTAAGCAGGAAGCTAAAAAACAGGTCAGGGAGATTTTAGATCAACTTGAATACCAAGGGGTAATTGAAACATGCACCTCTCAAATGAACATTCCTTTGTTTCCTGGCTCCAAACCAGACGATTCGTATCGTCTAGTCTTGGACTACAGACACCTTAACTCATGTTGCAAAACATTTGCGGTACAAAATTCGCACAGTGCGGCACTAATGAATAACATAGCGCAAAAAATACAAAACAACATTAGACATATCTAATGGGTTCTTTTGTCAAAATATTGCACCAGAAAGCAGGTACTTGACCGCTTTCTCAATAATGGGGTCACAGAAAAATTTCTGTAGGCTCCCACAATGATTCAAGAACAGCCCAGGACTATTCTCAGCCAGAGTTACTACAAATGTATGATGATGAGGCATTATCTTATGTCGATGACATCTATCTCACTGACAATGACTTGGATACTCACCATATCCATATATGGTGAACACCATAATACTTGGGTTCGCAGCATAGTGATACAAATTCAACTTTAAAAAATCAAGAATTGCCCATCTAACTGTCCTATTTTTAGGATACGAATTATCAAGTGAAGGAAAAAGCCTAGCGGATAACTTCTTAGAGAAATGCGCTGTACTCCAAGCACCGAAAACGCTGAAGAACTTACAATCGATCCTAGGCTTCCTGAATTTCGGAAGAACTTATATTCTAAACTATGCAGAGAGGAATAAACCTCTCTACAAATTAATTAAACCTGATTTCAAACCAATCAACTGGACTCAAAAACACACAGAAATTTTGAGATCACTGCAAACAGACATGTTAGGTAAAACCAAATTAGAAACACGTGACAATACACGCAACCTTGTAATCTGGGTCATCCCAGGAAGATGCAGATTCACGTACCTGACCTCTAATGAGGGAGAAACGGTACCAATAGCGTACAAATCACATTTGTACACACAAGCAGAAAAAACATTCAGTCTCACAGAAAATACTGTTAAGGCAGTTCAAACTGCTGTAGCAAGAGAACGAGCCCTAGCCCAAGGCAAAAGAATAACTGTTTTCACAGCAGAATCAGCCTTCGAGGCGCTATTCAGCCCAGTAAATCTAAAAACAGTGGCACTAGATCCGAAATGGATACAGTGGGAAAATTCTCTTGCTGCAGAAGACGTGACATACTATTTTGTCCCGAACATGAAAAAACTGAATGATTTAAAATATGAAAAAGAATATCCTCTGCCAATCGAAATTCTCCCTCTAGAACAGTACTCCTGTATAATATATACAGATAGATTTGTACAGCATTACAATGTAGATGATAAATCCTACAATGCAGCCTGCGCGATTGTTAAAGGTCGCTGGCTCTGCGGTAAATTCAGACCGAAAATAACAAAAACTGAATCACTGAGAAAATGTTCGGCTCAGCGAGCTGAAATCAGATCTTTAAAGATGGCGCTTGAAAATGCCGAACGTGAATTCCCGACACTAATCGTGTGCGATTTGCATTTTTGTGTCAATTCTTACAATAATGATTTGCAGAACTGGGTTCAAAATGATTACAAAGATGACACAGGTGCCACAATCAAGCATAAAATGCTTTGGAAACAAGTAGTTCTTTTACAAAAAGAACTACAAAAGACTCATGTGATGCACACTCTGAGTCATCAACGTGATGGCGTTCACGTTGCAGGGAATTCATTGGCTAATACAGCCACAACGGAAGCAACTAAACCGGCTTCCATAGCCACAAAAAAGCGTTCAGAAAAATACATAGGTGGGGAAACCATGCTGGCGGTAAAAACGTCTTCAAAAGGCAACTGTGCAGCACTACCTGTGAACTATCCACTCAATTACACATACGTAATTGATGCAAACTACGTTCCTTTTGCTCAAATCCCTGGAGTGGGGGATAGGGTAATTCCAAACACGAATTAGAGAAAATTATTAATAGCAGACGCTCATATGGGTGAAGGTCCAAGGCACAAACAGATGAAAGAATCTCTGACTGAATTACAATCAGAATACTGGTGGCCGGGGATGAGCCTGCACCATTATAAATTTGTAAAGAGCTGTCCAGACTGCGACAGAGACCGCAGTAACGAGTCAAGCGGAGTAATGCCATGGACATTTCTGAAGGTAGCATAAGGCTATCTACCCATGAAACCCAGCGTCCTATTAATTTCTTTTAAGACTACATTGACTTAAAAATGTGGCCCCAGCGCTCGGCTGACGCCAGAACTGTTATAAAAGGTTTGCGAGTCTTTATTGGCACATACACAATTGCCATGCTTCATTCTGACCAGGGTCCTGCTTTTAGCTCCCGAGCTTATAAGGAGGCCATGACCAGTATGGGCATTGGATTGCGATTCTCTTGTCCCTTCCATCCTGAGGGAAACGGGGTAGTGGAAAGAAAAAACCGAGACATAAAGCAATCTATAACGGCAAAGGTATTAGGTTCGGGTGATGGGTGGGTCCAACATTTAACAAGTGTCCAACGTAGTCTTAACAACTTGCCAAGAAATTCTCTAAAAGGTTTCAGCCCGTACAAACTATTGTTCGGAACTAGAATGTATGTTCAACACTTAGATAGTCTCGCTTCAGTGGTAGAAAATAAGCATAAAGACTTTGACATCAAAGATCGTTTGGCTGTTTTACAGGACTTAAATTAAACAAGAAAAGCCCTGAGCAACATAAAGTTAAAGCAACAGCCAACAACCACTGAAGACACACCACCTGTCCCAGCAAGACCCATCTGAATTCCAAAGATTGGGGATCTGGTCAGAGAGAAAATAGCGGTGAAGAAGGAATTTGGGCCTTCTTACAGAAAAGCAGTACCTGTCTTAGCAATCAACGGAACAAGATCAGTAGTACTACCGCCCCTTGCTGGTAAAAAGGAGAACAGAGTTGTATCAATCGACCTGGTAAAACCGCAATCATATGGCCTATAATCAATAGCAGGCCCAGTGGACTCCCAAGAAGTAACAGAATACCCAAATTTGCTAGTATCCAAGAGGTTCAAACTGAAAGACTAATCACCTTTGATAAACCTGCAGTTAATAAAAAAGGACTATGCAGAAATGCCATGGAACTTGTGCCTCTTGAAACCCAAATTGAAACAGTTTGTCGTGAAACACCAGTCTACAATGATGTGGCATCAGAATGTGCTAATGAAAGCCAAATGAGAAAAAACTATTCCAACAATCGACAGAACTGCATCTGGCTACTTCATCAATTTCGATACCCTTTCTGAAGATCAAAGCGAACCTGAAGTGATGCCAGCAACAAAGACTTTTAAAGATCAACTCAAAGAAACCTATCTTATTTCCCCATGGTTAGAATTTTGGATTGGGCTAGGTGTATTTTTCCTCCTGCTTTGGCTCATCATGGTATTTTGTTTGGCAAAATTCATTGAGGGAAAATACAATTGAATGGACACAGCAAGTCAGAACATCAACTTAGTTCTGAAGCCTCACAAATCATCTCACATCGAGAAAAGAGAACTCTCATCAGTGAATGTCACAGCCATTCCAATACCCGGCGGGGTATTTTGGAACAAAACTGACTATGAAATATATGGCCCGGTCGAGCTCTTGAAATATCCACACCAATTTAAGGTTTCATTAAGTGACTTTGTAAAACCAAGTACATTCTCTGATGATTGGGACTTTAAAAGTATAAATGATATGATGTCGGATTTATTTTTATCAGCAAAATTTACAGAACATGATTATTTGCAAGGTTCATCTAATTATGAACAGATGTACTGTTTTACTCATTATGCAGACCACTATTTACATAAATCTGCTCAACCTAGAAATGTTTTTAAATATAACCAATGGGAACATTGTGCTACTCCACCTAAAAGCAGTTCAAAAAAACATTCTATGAGAAATTCCTATACTTCTCAGGGTTTAACACAAGTAATGCAGAAACATTTTATTATAGACAAAAACCATGCTGACAAATACTAAATTGATATATTCAGAAGCATTTTATGAAAAAATGATTACATTCGGTTTTGATTTCTGGAAAAATAACATTGAAACAAAAACCATCTGGGGTACAAAAGATTGGCATGTACAAGGCCTAGAAGTATTATTTCGAGCCTGCATGATCCCAGAACACATAATGTTCTTGAATGACAGAATTCAACAAACAACCTGTCTTGGCCTAGCCAAGATTAAAGACCTTAACACACCGTCTATTCCAAAGCCAATACCTGATAATGCAACCACAGATATTGAAGTAGACATATCCCAAGTTTTAAATGAAAATAGAACACATCCTGATTGTAAAAAGTGGTTAATCTGGCCTACAGACATGAATAACTGTCAAGATAGATTCCTGAACAAATTACAGGGGTTAAAAATGACCAGACCAGACCCTAGATACTCCCAGAGACAACATCCAGGGATAGTAACAACTTACAGTGTAGGGAAATTATGCCTTGAATGGCTACAAACATCCACACTGGCACAAATTAAGCAACACTTGTCTTTACTTACAGATGGTGCTGACTTGTGCGATTTCATAATGGGACCACGCAAACAGCGTCAAAAACATTTCATAGCGGCCAGCATATATGCTGCATACAACGAGGCATGGAAAGAAACTCAAATTGAAACGGCGGAGAAAATACGAGAAATCGATCGTATTAATTTTCAAAAATCCCTATCTGTTGTGGACAATGGGATAATGACTCTGTCCTCCATAATATATTCACTGGACAGTATTGTATCATCTGCTATTGATATAATAGACCGGGACTTGCTAATGTTACAACATGGCCAGTCCCAATTACGTTCTATTGTACAGCTAGGCTGGACGTTGCAAAACCTCAGTTCAGGCTATGTCCCATGGCGTGTAATCAACACAACGTCATTGTTTTCTATCTTTAACCTTACTGATAAACAAATCAGTTTGGCACAGAAAGGAGCAGACTATACAATCCTGAGCATCGAAAAACATGAGAGATTACCATTGACAATGTCAGAAAGACCTGTCATTGAATGGATAATACACAGGATTATCACAATTCCGATAACAACTTTCCAGTTTAAAATTTGCCTTGAGTATATACCTGCAGCACAGTATGAAAGGTTGGGTAAAGGATACATTAAGTCACCATGGAAATTACCTTATACACATACATGTTATAGTGACAACAACAAAAATGTATTTCTTAGTGGTAATGAGTGTAAACAATCACTAAGCTGTATACTTTTGTGCCAAGTTATTAACTTGCATAGGGCCTGTGAGGGTACTTTGAATAACCTTTCATGCCACCAGCACTGCACACCTGCAGCAAAAATAGAGCCATTCTTTAGACAACTTTCTAACAGGAGTTATGTTCTAATAACGGATCACAGCTGTTGTGGCTTGGTGCCAGGGAAAGCATATCTCTTAAGCGTCAGCTCCATGGTCGCTTGCTGTATGCAAGCATTGTATCCAAATGGCGCTGGAGACTCAGTGGCTCCGATTTGGCCTCCTTTGAATATCTCTTCTATACTAATTGATACTTTAAGCAGAATTAAGTCTGTGCTTTTGCAGACAACAGTGCCCATCACGTCATCCAAAGAGACGTATGATCTCCAAGTTGCAAGGACAACTGCAGAGATACATACACTTTTATCAACAAATTGCCCGGTGCATTTCACAGAAATGCTCAGCCAGATCCTAAATATGTCGAATGCCAGTGGTATCTCGAATGTATTTAAGACAATTATTTCGGGACTGTTAACAACATTCGAAGCAGTCCTGGGCATCTTTCCCAATTTTGTCCATTCGATCTTTGGCGGCCTACCACTACTTTTGGGACTCGTAGCAGGTATTTTATTTTTGACCCTCCTGCTCCGATATGGCAAACCAAAACACAGACATGACTCCGGCAAGGATGGAAGAAACGATCCTAGCAATACGCTACCGGGACAGCATAACTAAAGTCCTTGGACTAGCCCGACTAAGAGATCTGAATATGACCTGGTTTCTTTCATTCAGACCTATATGGCAGACCTGCATCCTACCTGTGCTTCGATATATGCTATGCAGAGAGGAATGCGTGTTAGACACCTGTCTTGCACTACAATCAGCAGTACCAATGGATGTCGATACTTTGCTAAGTCCAGTAGCGGCTCACGCATCGTGTTGTCCCCAGCGGTTACCAATCCTGATGACGGCATTCGTTGAGACTCCTGCGCTACGACTAGGTGGTGGCAGTGAAGCTGAAAGTGAAAGCAACATCACCCAGGTACGACCTTCTGTGAGCATTGCTGATCCTGAAATCGATGATAGCAATCATTCTCACAACTGCCAAGTTACAGCATTATCGAACTTGGTTGAACTGTCACCTGAATATGTAGACCAGTTCTTTGCGAGCCTGTCTGAATTGATGTTCTCCCCTGAACAGAAACAATAACTTTTGGGAAAACAATCCGGCACACGGCGTTCCCATGCACTCTGAATTCGGACTTCAGCTTTGATAAACAAAAGCTACTGAAAAGCATTTGGAAGTATTTTTTGCCCCGCTGACCATGAAATTATTTTTTCCAAAATATTTACCTTTTTTCTGGCACACTTACTTTGCTTAAAGTAGAACTATTCATAAAGAACAGAGCTTCTATTTTTAATAGATCTAGAGACAATATAACTCCAGCATCTAGCACATTTTACAGCATTTGTATTTATATGTGATGAAATAGTCTCGCCCTTCTTTTCTGTATGTAGAGACATTTCATGTGTAATTTTTCGCAAAATCGTTCAACTGAATATATATGCAAAAGTCTTTTGAATGATTATTCTGCTTAAAACGTACAGTCCCTATTATCATTTTTCATGTATTTCATATACACCATTTCAAATGCAAAATGTATTTTGGGGTGGGTAGGAATACACGTGCATCTTATTGCTTACGTTTTCAGTAATTGATGGACATAAATTCGTGGAGTGGGTGATATGTTTTAACTAGGACCCCGATCAATCTAGCCTGACTGATGACAGCTGATTAGCCAGAAACCGGTCCCAGGACGCTTGTTTCCGGTCCAGGGAAAACATGGCTTGGCAGTTCAGGCTGGACTGTTCCCATGAGGCACAGGGTCAGACTGATTTGCATATGGCCATGTCTGAACTGGGGTGGCGGAGTGAGCTAAAGAATGATGATGGATTTAACCCAGTTCAGTTGACTGGGGGTGAGTGCTTGCATTGTTCAACACTCCATCCATCATCCCCTTTGGTTTTGCTCTGACATGCAGAAACCACAGTGCTCAAACCTACCTCCTGGGAATGTTGTGTGCCTTGCCTGAACAAGTGATCTGGGACACGGGCCAGGAAGGCTAAGCTGGACCCAATAGGGGCCCATAAGAAACACCCCAGGGGCAGGAGCCAACCTCCAAGCCCACGAAAAGTTGGGGCACGCCGGATTGGGTGCCCTAGAGACAAGGACTATTGGCCAATAAGGACCAAGAAAGTAAAGCATTTGTGGGGTTTCAAAAGAGGTGTAGGGTCCCCCTTTCAACCACAGAAACCCCCAGGGGTTCCCCATACCTTACAGAGGGCCTGTGGCCCCAGGGCTTAGCCCCAAACTAAAATCCATATGGGACAACCCTGAGACAGCGAGACAAAAAGTAGGCAAAGAAGTCCAGTTAGGAAGGGTAGCCGCTGCTTTTACTTCCCCACCACTACCAAACCTGTTAGTCTCACCATTAGGGGTGGTACCCAAGAAGGCGACAAGCAAAAAATACTGGCTCATACACCACTTGTCACACCCATAGGGGGACTCTGTAAATGACTGGTTAGAGCAAGGGAACTGCTCGGTAGTATATGCCTCCTTGGATGACGCGGTAACACTGATCAAGAAAGCAGGTAGAGGGGCTATGCTAGCAAAAACAGACATTGAGTAATCATTACGTTTACTACCAGTACATCCAGACAGTTATCACCTGCTAGGTTTCGAACTGGATAGTAAATACTACTATGACAAGTGCTTACCGATGGGATGTGACACCAACAAAAGATTAACAGAGAGTCCAACAAAAAAGTACCTTTACATGCAGAAAAAAGAAGTGATTTTAACTAACAATGAGTTCCCATCAGTCCACCATCGAGACCGCCCTTCATCATTTGGGATCTCTTAGGCATAGATAATTCACAATCAGGGGTGAAAAAACCTGTGTTGGTGATTAGTTGTCATACACAGGAAAAACCAGTATTTTAATCCTGATGTGAAATGCTAATGTGAATGCGATGGCGTTTCTAGTGGTGAACTGAATAGCAGTGCTTGAGAGAAAGTGAGTAGTGAAAAAGATAGGAAGATCTAAAATTAGGTAGTGATTTGGAAAAACAATTTAATAAACACCCTCACACTCCTAAATCAATAAAAACAGTGCTAAATAGTGGTTTAACAAATGTCCACTATAAAGGATATGAGGTCGACATGTTTCTGCAGTCGAATGAGGTCAAAAGATCCCCTGCTGCTTCCTCAGGACCATTAGAGCTACTGCTAGGTTAGATAAAAAGGATCATATCACCTGAAAGTGTATGTTTTAATCATCCTCTCATCCTGAAATACAAGATGAAAAATGATAGATGTAAAGGTACAGTTTGGAAACAACAAAGATGTACACATTATGCCAAAAAGATTACAATGTGCCAGTCATCCGGAGAGTGATGACCACAAAGTCCAGACCGTCAAAATCAATCCGAACACACCAAATATAGTGGTTTTTTTTATATATATATGTTCACTCACCCAACTGATGAGAGGGAACAGCCCCACCTCACCTGGCACGAGCTCAGGTAGTGGATGCACCGCACTAGAAAAAGATAACAAACTCAGATGTATTTACACCTATATATACTCCATGGCAGAACACCTCCATGCGGGCGCCGCCCATGCGTCACACACATACAGCCACCTGCACCCTCTCCCTGGTCAAGTTTATCATTATGAAGTAATGGACTCCAACACTCTTTCAACCAACATGGACTACCTTAGTTCGTCCTTGCATAGCCCGTATTGACTCACCTCTCCGTCGGTACACCGGTCGTCCCTCAAAGCTCTTTCGTAGGGAGGAAACGACTCGGTGCACCGACGGGGCTTATATGTCCAATCTGAGTCCGCCCTCTTGCCGCGTCTGGCGTCGTGCAAGTTCTGACGCCCTTCGCACGTCATCAAAACCGCGCGCGCGGTATGGGTGCTGGGAATTGTAGTACCTGCGGCCTCAAATGCCGCGTTTAGATTGAATACGCGTCATCACGGCAAATACGCCGGTAAACGCGTTGGGTAGCGGGATTTGTAGTTATGGCCCGTGCTATTCAGGTGTTCGAATCCCTGGAAGGGAACACGCAAAACGCGTGCCAAAAACTGGTGATTTTGACACGCAATGTGATATTTTAGAAGCACAAATATTAAATTATCAGTACAAATGTTTGTCGAAATGTACATATGCCCAAAAGTCACATAGACAAGTTATGGAAGCCCTTGAATAGACAAAAGAGCACATTTCTTTTTCAGTTGTTCAAATGACAGAACGTTTTATATTACACTGAGTACAGAAGGGGAATCCAAAGGATCACAATGACATCCATGGGATTTCATCGTTCAGCCCACATGTGTCACTGTGAAGCCTGTACACCCACTTTTGCTCACATTTAAACAGGAACTTTGATATATCAGTGACCACAGAGGGGATCCATGGTTGGTCCAGTACCGTCCATGATATATCAGTGGGTTGATGGCCCATTTGTAAAAAATGACTCGTCATTTTCGTGGCTTGTTTGCAGCAACGGATAGAACTTTTGTGCTCAGAGATTCTGTGCTTAATTTTTCGAGTGGTCATCCCCACATATTGTAGTTTGCAAGGGCAGGTGATTAAATAGATCAGGTTTGAGCTGTTACAGTTGGTGAACCGACGCAACTGCCATGGTCTATTCGTGCCTATGTCTATGGTTACTGTTTTGGTAGTTTGGGGACAGGCCGCACAGTTCCCGCACGGGTGGTGTCCAGTAACTGATGGCATGTCCCACAATGTACCGACGGCACGTGGCAGGACGGTTTTAGGTCTGGTATGGACCAACTGATCTCTCAGATTTTTTCCTCTTCTAAAGGCAAATAGAGGAGGAGGAATAGGGTCAGTGCCTGTTTTAAGGATCTTCCAATGTTTTGTAACAATTTTTTTCACATTATTGGAAAATGTACTGTATGTGTTTACGCATGTCATCCTTTCTTGTTGATTTCTCGGAAGTGCGGGTTCCAGTAAGCATTCCCTATTATTGTTAGCAGCCCGCTTTTTAGAGTGTTTAATGAGCTGTTTAGGATATTTCTTTTCTAGCAAATTGCTCTCTAAGGCTAGAGAATGAGTGCTGAAAGCCTTTTTGGTTGAACAATTCCTCTGGATGCGCAAGAATTGCCCAAAAGGCAGATTGTCCCTTAGAGCTTTAGGGTGGAAACTATCATAGCTGAGCAAAGAGTTTCTCGCCATTGGCTTGCGGTACAGTTCGGACTGGAGGCCCCCTCCTGATGCTGAGATCAGTAAGTCTAGAAATGCTAGTTGTTTTTTATCATACTCAATGGTGAACCTCAAGTACTGGTTTTTCCCGTTCAGCCACGTGTGGAATTGGCGAAGTTCCTCTTCTGTGCCACGCCATACGACGAAAATGTCGTCTATATACCTTTTCCATACTCGCAGACACTTGAGGTGGGGGTTAGTGTCTGCGAGTACATGTGTCTGTTCAAAGGTATGGACATACAAGTTAGCGAGGCTGGGAGCAAAAACGCTTCCCATGCTCGTCCCGCTAACTTGTAGGTAGATGGATTCCTCATACTGAAAGAAATTCTCAGTCATTGCGATCGTGGCAAGAGTCATAATAAACCTGACCGGGGTGATAGATTTAAGATCTCTGGTTGTTAGAAGAGCTTCAATGGCTTCTAGTGTTTCTGATTGTGGAATCGACGTATACAAACTCTCCACGTCGAGAGACACCAGGAGGTCAAGATCTCCATTAAATTCGATGTCTGGCAAAATTCTGAGAATATCCTTAGTGTCTTTAAGGAAAGTGGGCATCTCACGCACAATGGGTTGTAAGAAAAAATCTACAAAGGTAGACAGAGGTTCTAGCAGTGAACCTATCCCTGATATGATAGGTCTGCCGGGCGGGGGGCGTTGTGGCTTGTGTACTTTTGGAAGTATATAAAAGTACGGCATCACAGGGTTAACAGTACGTAAATACTGAGACTCTTTCTCAGTGATCCATCCTTCCGCAAGACCTTCCTCAACAATGTGGCCAATAACTGTAGTTAGCCTGTCTGTAGGATCACTGTCAAGCTTGCGATACGCCCTAGTGTCGTTAAGCTGGCGCATGCATTCCTGGCGATATGAGTCCACGTCCATAAGGACGGTAGCTCCACCTTTATCAGCTGGCTTTATTACCACTGATTCTAGGTTGGCCAAACTCACAACCGCTTCCTGTTCGCTTTTGGACAAATTGACAAAATATTTCTGAGGTTGCTGATATAGCTGATTCAAGTCATGATTCACGGCTTCTTCAAAGGCTTGTACTTTAGCCGGTAACCCCACTGTACTGGGGTTAAAAGTGGAAGGCCTCTTAAGGCCCGTGTTCTCTTTTTTTTTTTTTTAAGTTTGAAGTTTATTAAGGAATGAGATTAGCAAAGCAGTACAGTAGTACAGGAAGAAACAATCATAAGTTATAAAAACACAACTTTTTCTCTTACATTACAGTGGAATTATTCATGAAAAATAACGTAAAGAAAACAATGTATATTGAAGAGATGCAAGAATATTGAGGAGAAGGGAAAATCATTAGAAGTAAAAATCGTAGAAATAACAATAAGAAAACATAATGTGCATCGATAGATTCATATATATTAAGACTAAACATTCAAGGTGGTTTTTGAACTTCGACATTGCGTAATGGAGAAGTGGGAGGTGGTCTGGAGAACTGGGATAGGTATTCGGTAAGGGGTATCCATAGTAGGTCACGTTGAATTGCTAGGGAAATAGGGGATACAAAATTTGTGTCTAGACGATGGTTAAAACACACTGCGTTCCACCATGCAGTGAAGGAAACATCATTAGCCTGTTTCCAATGTGATGTAATATGATGAAAGGCTATGGCAATCAGGAGGTCCAGTAGTTTGAGTTTGAGGTGAGATCCAGGAAGATCAGGGGAAAGGGAACCCAGAAAAATATGAAGGATGGAAAAGGGATGAGTGATATTGAAAAGTTTTTGGATTTGAGACCAAACTAAATGCCAGAAACGGAGAATGGGAGGGCATTCAAAGAGCATGTGTTTCAAATCAGCTATAGGACAAGAACATGACCAACAGGTGGAGGGAGTGTCTGATGAGAAAGATGACAAAATAGAGGGAGTGTATAATGTACGATTGTATATAAAAAATAAGGTTTGGGTAGTATTAGCAGCTCTAGATGTTTTGTGAATTTTAGACCAAATCTTATCCCAAAAAATAGGGAGCCACTCTTGAGACAAGTCTTTTTCCCAAGCCAGCTCAACCTTAGATTTAGAGCGTTCAGTCGACGATTGTAGATTTTTATATAGAAAAGAAGCAGAGGGAGATTGGTCAAGGGCATTAGAGATGGAAAGATGAGGTATAGGAATAGAGTTGGTGGAGGGAAGATCGGAGAGATATTGGAGAAGGGAAGGAATCAGCGATAAATATTGTTTACGAGAAGAGGAAGGTAGTGAAAATTGTTCTTGAAGAAGGTGAAAGGGGAGAGGATCGGTATCAGAAAGAAGTTGAGAAATCCATTTTAAACCACGAGAGTGCCAAGATTTCCAATAGAGAGAGCGGTTGCGAATTTGAAGATGTTTGTTATGCCAAATAGGTTGAGTGTGAAGAGAAGAAGTAGAAGGATAAGAAGATAATAAGTAGGGCTGGAGAAGGGAGCGAGTGCGAGAAATTATAGGGGACCGAAGAGAAGAAACATTAGAGGAAAAGGAAAGAACTTCATTGAAGTCATAGGGATGGAGGAAGGATGATTCTAGCGTAAGCCATAGTGGAGGATAGTACGGAAGATCTGAAGTGAGCCAGCGTAGAGCTTGTTTTAAAGAAAAGGCATTATGATACGTTTTAAAATTGGGGAATTTGACCCCACCCATAGATTTGTCTCTCTTCAAAACTGAAAGAGCTATTCGAGATCTTTTTCCTTTCCATAAAAATTTCAACAAAATAGAATCTATGGACTTGAAGTAATGATTTGGGATATGAATAGGAGTCATAGAAATGGTGTATAAAACCAAAGGCGCCAGCATCATTTTTATGGAGTCCAATCGTCCCCACCAAGAAAGAAAGAGAGGATTCCAACGTGTGGTAGAGTTGGTGATCTTAGTAGAAAGAGAATCAAAGTTAAATTTGAGGGTATCAGAAAGGCGAGGGGCGAACCAGACACCCAAATATTTAATCTTAGAAGGTTGCCAGGAGAAACCAGAGGTGTCGAATAGATGTTTGAGGCATAATGGGTTCAGGGGGAGTATTTCACATTTGTCCGTATTTAGTTTATAACCAGATACAATGGAGAAAGCAGATACTTGATTGAGGAAGGAAGGTAGAGTTGTTTGAGGGTCGGAGCAGTAAAATAAAATATCATCCGCGTAGACCGATAATTTGATCTGTTGTTGGGGGCCATATTGAAAACCAGAAATGTGCTCATCTCGTCTAATTTTAGTTAAGAAGGGTTCTAAAGCTAGGATAAATAAAAGAGGAGATAGAGGACATCCTTGACGAACCCCTCTTCGAAGAGGAAAATAATCAGAAGTAATACCGTTGGCAAAGATGGAGGCATGGGGGCTGGAATAAAGTAAAGAAATGAGAGAAATGAATTTAGGTGGAAAACCAAACCAACGAAGAGCTTGAAACATAAAATCCCATCCTATTCTATCAAAGGCCTTTTCGGCATCGAGAGAGATGGCAGCCAAAGGAGATGGAAGAGAGGACGCTTTATTTAAAATGTTAAAGAAAACACGAGAATTGTCGGACGATAAGCGACCTTTAACGAAACCGGATTGTTCCGGACCGATAAGTTCTGGTAATAGAGGATCGAGTCTAAGGGCTATAATTTTGGCGAAGATTTTATAATCAGTGTTTACCAGAGAGATTGGACGATAATTTTTACATAACGTATGATCTTTATCTGGCTTGGGTATGAGACAAATTAACGCTTCCTGAAAAGATCCCTGAGAAGATCCAGATTGGACAAAGGACTGAAATAATAGTAAAAGCTTAGGGAGGAGAAGGGAAGAGAAATGATTGTAAAACTCAATAGTAAAACCATCTGGCCCTGGAGCTTTGCCTTTTCGGAGAATGGAAACCGCATGCGAGATTTCAGAGGGGGAAATATCCAGCTCCAAGGATTGAAAATCTACATGAGAAGATTGAGGGGAGGGGATATCTTGGAAATATGATAAAAGGTCATCAGGGGCAGGGCTAGACTCAGGAGTGTATAAAGTTTGGTAAAATGAGACAAACTGAGCTAATATATCTTTGTCTTTGAACAGAGAAACACCGGCTGAATCCAGCAAGGACTCAATCTTTGTTCTTTCTTTGCGTATTTTTAGGTAGTTAGCTAGAAGTTTGCCCATTTTGTTTTGACCTCCATAATAGCGGGAGTTACATTTAAGAAGAGAGTTGGAAGCTGCGTTAGTAGTAAATCTATTGAATTCAATTTTGGCAGAGATAAGTTCACGAAGTGAAGATTCAGAGGTAGAATTATAATATGTATATTCTAGTTTCTTTATTTTATCCAAAATTTGAGTTGACTTGAGAATCGACTGTTTTTTCTTTTGAGAGACAAAATTAATGATAAATCCTCTAGCAGCTGCTTTGAAAGAGTCCCAAACATTGACAAAGGAAGACTCAGGGAGGTGATTTAGTGTAAAAAATTCAGAGGCAAACTCTATAAATTTAGTGGTGAAAATGGGGTCTAAAAGTAGAGAATTATTGAATCTCCAACGTCCCGAATGAGGGGAGAAGGGAATGAGGTCAATATCAACAAAAACGGGGGCATGGTCTGAAATTAGAATGGAACCTATTTCTGAATGAGTGACTAGTTGTGCTAGGGATTTACTGAGAAACAAATAATCTATACGAGATTGAGAATGATGGGTGGGGGAATAAAACGTGTATTCTTTAAGGTCAGGGTTACATAATCTCCAAATGTCAACTAGAGCATAGTTTTGAATCGAGGCACTAAACTGGGAATGCATCTTGGAAGGGATAAATTTTACTTTGGAATTTCTATCAAGGAAAGGGTCTAGGACTTGGTTGCAATCACCACCGAAAATAACATATTGTTCATTAAGAGTAACTAATTTATCAGAAATAGCAGGCCAAAACAATTTATCAACACCTGTAGGAGCGTAAACATTAAAGATAACAATAGGTATTTTATCAATAAGGAGCTTAGTAATAACCCAACGTCCACTATCATCATGTTCTTGAGTAACAACAGAAACATTTAACTTCTTATGACATAAAATAACAGTACCATTTTTCTTACCTAAAGCAGGAGAATGGAAAACATGTCCTACCCAGCATCTTTTAAGTTTAGTAGCTTCTGCATCAGAAAGGTGGGATTCTTGTATTAGAGCTACATCGGCCTTGAGCCTAGCCAGGTGGGTGAGGACGCGCTGACGTTTAATGGGGTTATTTAACCCTTTAACATTCCAAGTAACTACTCGGAATTTACAAGATTAGTAAAATGATATGAGGTAAGATATAGTAAGAGATAAGTGAAAATGTGAAGTAAGGTAAAGTAAAAATGCGAAAAAATATGAGATAGAAGAGAAAAAGAGCAAGAGAGAATATAGATGATAAAGTAGAGGAATAAAGAGAAAGAATTGAGTAAGGAAAGAGAAGAAAGAAGTAATAGAAAAGAGATAGCGATGAGGACAGAGAGAAGCAACATCGTAACTAACAACGAATAAATCAAGAGAGTTGAGGGATGACGACGCCAGAAGAGGACGACATCAACAACGGAAACTCACATCGTCGAACACCGTAGGAACCAGCGAAGGAACAAATGAATGGAAGCACGGATACACCGGGATGGAGAGACATAAGGTTGGGATCTGTGAAGAGATAAAAATTGGAAAGAACATTAGGCGTACATATGAAGAATGAGAGAAGAAGAGTACCGGAGAAATTGAACAACGAGGGCAGAATGTAGAAATATAGGAGGCAATCAGTAAAATACAAACATTAGAAACAAGAAACGACAAGGGACTTGGAGGGAGACAAGTCTAGAGAGCAAGGTAAAACAGAGATGATTAAACAGGTCTTGCAGTGTCCATGTTAACAGTCTCATGACGACGAAGAAATTCCTCCAGGACGAGTGGATCTTCGAAAGTGGTTGTTCTGTCTTTGTAGGTCACCTTGAAGAGACATGGATGAAGCAGTCCATAACGAGCGCCAAGATCTCTCAAACGCGGTCTTAAATCAAGGAATTGCTTTCGACGATCAGCTGTGACTTTAGCAACGTCTTGAGATAAGTATAGCCTGCGACCCTCCCACATAATTTGTTTTTTAGTCTTTGCTGCTGATAATACTTGGAGAAGATCTGTGTATTGGAGGAACAGCATGATGACTCCTCTGGGCTTGGTGGAGACTTTAGGGCCGAGGCGGTGCGCACGTTGAATATTAAGAGAGGTGGAAGAAGGAAGGTCCAAAATTTTTGGCAAAAATGTTTGGAAGAAAGCTGTCGGATCGGATCCTTCTGTAAGTTCCGGAAGATTATAAAGGCGGAGGTTATTCCTTCTATTACGATTTTCCAACTCTTCCGACTGTCGTTTCAAGATTGAAATATCCTTTTCCAAAAGTGTAATTTTTGCACAGGAGGTTTGAAGAGATTCTGTAGATTGTTCCACCAGTAAAACCCTTGATTCCAGAGTAGACCATTTGTCGTGAAGGAATTGTAAAGTTTTAGTCGTTTCAGCCATGAAGGGTTTGAGTGCACGAAGTTCCTCCAGAATAAGATCCATTGACGCAGAATGCGCCGAGGAATCCGGAGATGGAGGGTCTTTTTTCAGACGTTTGATTGAAGCAGGTTGAAGAGGCTTATTAGGTGTAGCCGATTTAGGAATTGCGCCTTGAGCTGTGGACGGTTTGACAGGAACAGAGTCATCCATGACGTGAGACGCAGAGTCAGAGTCTGAGGAAAGCTGTGGTTTAGCTTTGGGGGCTGTAAGCTTGAGTTGTCGAAGCTTCCCCATAAATAACGGGAAAAAGAAGTGTATTAAGACCACAACTTGCGTAGGAGTGCAGAGAATAAGCACAATGTTCTTCCACAAAAGTTTTTATATTGCCTTCTCAAAGAAATAAGGAAGATTATATAGGAAAAATATCACCTCATGTCAAGGAAAGCGCATAATGAAATGGTGGCTGAACTGCAGAGTCAATGTAGAGCAATGCGACAGAATATTGTGGAAAGGAAGTTCACATACACGAGGAACTAGCATTCAGTTAGGAGAGAAGAAAATACCTCATCGTTTTCTGTCACAGAGCTAGTAAATACACTTTACAAATGAGGTGGTAAAGTGGTGAAGAGGAGGCAAGAAAAGCAAGAGTCCGGTGCTTGTAATAACCGCGTTGCATTCATGGCAGTGAAAAAGCGGCGTTTTGAGGAAAGGAGCGTTGCGCACTTAGAGTGGCGAAAATGGCGGCCGCTGACGAGCGAAGCGCGTCGCAGATGTTATAATCTGACACCGCCGGTTGCGAGGAGAGCAGATTAGTTCCCCCTGCTCACCTCATGTTCCGGCGGCGGATTCCAGCGACAGCGCTCGCATTTGGTCAGGAAACGCGGAGAAAATCGCCGGGTCCGGTGGACGGCTGACGGAGCTCCGAGATCAGTCCGCCATCTTGTACGGCGTTCAAGCCACACCAAGGCCCGTGTTCTCTGTGTCTCCACTTTGTATTGCTGTTGTTTTATTGGCAAACAAGTAATGAAGCCTGATTTTCCGATAAAATCTGGCCATTTCAGTTTGTAACAGGAATGGATCGCCCTTGTTAGTTTTCACAAAACCTAATCCTTTATTAAGGACCCGTTCTTCGGTGTCAGATAGAACATGTTTGCTTAGATTTATCACGAGGCTGATGTTCCTGCCTGGTCCCTCGGGATCTTCTTGCCGTCCCTCAGGTCCATGGTCGCTGGAGGGAGGTTCCAGCGCACCTGGCCTTGTGGTTGATTTCTCCGCTTGCCTCTCGGACGTCCAGGGCCCTGTCCTAAAAAAGGCTGTTGGTTGAAATCTGGGTAAGGTTGTTGAGGTCCAAACGGACCTGGCGGGGGAAACGTGGGTGGGCCCCAAGGTGAAGGTTGCCACCATGCTGGCACTGGGGGTTGTGTGTAATAGGGGTAATATCCCCTTCGGCCTCTCCCATTCGTGCCCCTACCCTTTACATTAGTCTTGGTACTGTCTCGATTAGAAGAGTCCGAGTCAGTGGATGCCCCATCTGAACTGGACGTGTCATATGATGATCCCCGTCGGCCATTACTGTTAAACGCCGCTGGTACATAATTATCCGCTGTATATGGATAAATGGTCTCTGCAGCAAACTTGGCCAGATCTTTTTTGAATTTCTCAAGTTTCTGCGACAAGATAGAATCCCTCAGATCTTTACTAGCTTTGTTCCCTTCATCTTGTCCTTTTGTAAACAGTTTGCTGGTAAGGGTTGTCTTGATTTGGCCCTCAAGGGTTTGAATTTCGATCAATATGTCATCGGCTTTCTTTTTGGCAGTTTTGATGATCAACACTAGCCAGTCACGTGTACATTTCCACGCGATGAGGTACCAATCTCTACAAAAGTTCTTATTGTCCAGGAATAAGCGGGGGGCATTGGTAACAATTAGCCCGCTCGGGGCACAGTTGCCTCTAAGGTATTCGGCCATAATGATCCCGTGGACACTGACCCTTGCTTGATTTTTCTTAAGTATAAGGACTTTAGCCCATCCATCATCAGTAGTTATTGGAACCGTAGATATAGTATCCAATATACTCGGGTTATCAGCTAATATTGAGTCAATTTCAGCATCGTCAAAATAAACTTTCCCCTAGGACCTCTCTTGTGTTTATTAGTTCTGTGCAGCATATTGCTGCAGGTCCTCATTTATTTATTCACCGTAACTTGATTTCGGGTAGTTCACCTGTACAAACTTGCCACCCGTACACTCCTGGCCCGCACCGTCCGGTGTGTGTGCTATTACCGTGTGTCTCCCCTACAGTGACCATGGCCACGAACCCTGGTTTGGCTTTTGACGATGCTGAAATTGACTCAATATTAGCTGATAACCCGAGTATATTGGATACTATAGCAAGGGTCAGTGTCCACGGGATCATTATGGCCGAATACCTTAGAGGCAACTGTGCCCCGAGCGGGCTAATTGTTACCAATGCCCCCCGCTTATTCCTGGACAATAAGAACTTTTGTAGAGATTGGTACCTCATCGCGTGGAAATGTACACGTGACTGGCTAGTGTTGATCATCAAAACTGCCAAAAAGAAAGCCGATGACATATTGATCGAAATTCAAACCCTTGAGGGCCAAATCAAGACAACCCTTACCAGCAAACTGTTTACAAAAGGACAAGATGAAGGGAACAAAGCTAGTAAAGATCTGAGGGATTCTATCTTGTCGCAGAAACTTGAGAAATTCAAAAAAGATCTGGCCAAGTTTGCTGCAGAGACCATTTATCCATATACAGCGGATAATTATGTACCAGCGGCGTTTAACAGTAATGGCCGACGGGGATCATCATATGACACGTCCAGTTCAGATGGGGCATCCACTGACTCGGACTCTTCTAATCGAGACAGTACCAAGACTAATGTAAAGGGTAGGGGCACGAATGGGAGAGGCCGAAGGGGATATTACCCCTATTACACACAACCCCCAGTGCCAGCATGGTGGCAACCTTCACCTTGGGGCCCACCCACGTTTCCCCCGCCAGGTCCGTTTGGACCTCAACAACCTTACCCAGATTTCAACCAACAGCCTTTTTTAGGACAGGGCCCTGGACGTCCGAGAGGCAAGCGGAGAAATCAACCACAAGGCCAGGTGCGCTGGAACCTCCCTCCAGCGACCATGGACCTGAGGGACGGCAAGAAGATCCCGAGGGACCAGGCAGGAACATCAGCCTCGTGATAAATCTAAGCAAACATGTTCTATCTGACACCGAAGAACGGGTCCTTAATAAAGGATTAGGTTTTGTGAAAACTAACAAGGGCGATCCATTCCTGTTACAAACTGAAATGGCCAGATTTTATCGGAAAATCAGGCTTCATTACTTGTTTGCCAATAAAACAACAGCAATACAAAGTGGAGACACAGAGAACACGGGCCTTAAGAGGCCTTCCACTTTTAACCCCAGTACAGTGGGGTTACCGGCTAAAGTACAAGCCTTTGAAGAAGCCGTGAATCATGACTTGAATCAGCTATATCAGCAACCTCAGAAATATTTTGTCAATTTGTCCAAAAGCGAACAGGAAGCGGTTGTGAGTTTGGCCAACCTAGAATCAGTGGTAATAAAGCCAGCTGATAAAGGTGGAGCTACCGTCCTTATGGACGTGGACTCATATCGCCAGGAATGCATGCGCCAGCTTAACGACACTAGGGCGTATCGCAAGCTTGACAGTGATCCTACAGACAGGCTAACTACAGTTATTGGCCACATTGTTGAGGAAGGTCTTGCGGAAGGATGGATCACTGAGAAAGAGTCTCAGTATTTACGTACTGTTAACCCTGTGATGCCGTACTTTTATATACTTCCAAAAGTACACAAGCCACAACGCCCCCCGCCCGGCAGACCTATCATATCAGGGATAGGTTCACTGCTAGAACCTCTGTCTACCTTTGTAGATTTTTTCTTACAACCCATTGTGCGTGAGATGCCCACTTTCCTTAAAGACACTAAGGATATTCTCAGAATTTTGCCAGACATCGAATTTAATGGAGATCTTGACCTCCTGGTGTCTCTCGACGTGGAGAGTTTGTATACGTCGATTCCACAATCAGAAACACTAGAAGCCATTGAAGCTCTTCTAACAACCAGAGATCTTAAATCTATCACCCCGGTCAGGTTTATTATGACTCTTGCCACGATCGCAATGACTGAGAATTTCTTTCAGTATGAGGAATCCATCTACCTACAAGTTAGCGGGACGAGCATGGGAAGCGTTTTTGCTCCCAGCCTCGCTAACTTGTATGTCCATACCTTTGAACAGACACATGTACTCGCAGACACTAACCCCCACCTCAAGTGTCTGCGAGTATGGAAAAGGTATATAGACGACATTTTCGTCGTATGGCGTGGCACAGAAGAGGAACTTCGCCAATTCCACACGTGGCTGAACGGGAAAAACCAGTACTTGAGGTTCACCATTGAGTATGATAAAAAACAACTAGCATTTCTAGACTTACTGATCTCAGCATCAGGAGGGGGCCTCCAGTCCGAACTGTACCGCAAGCCAATGGCGAGAAACTCTTTGCTCAGCTATGATAGTTTCCACCCTAAAGCTCTAAGGGACAATCTGCCTTTTGGGCAATTCTTGCGCATCCAGAGGAATTGTTCAACCAAAAAGGCTTTCAGCACTCATTCTCTAGCCTTAGAGAGCAATTTGCTAGAAAAGAAATATCCTAAACAGCTCATTAAACACTCTAAAAAGCGGGCTGCTAACAATAATAGGGAATGCTTACTGGAACCCGCACTTCCGAGAAATCAACAAGAAAGGATGACATGCGTAAACACATACAGTACATTTTCCAATAATGTGAAAAAAATTGTTACAAAACATTGGAAGATCCTTAAAACAGGCACTGACCCTATTCCTCCTCCTCTATTTGCCTTTAGAAGAGGAAAAAATCTGAGAGATCAGTTGGTCCATACCAGACCTAAAACCGTCCTGCCACGTGCCGTCGGTACATTGTGGGACATGCCATCAGTTACTGGACACCACCCGTGCGGGAACTGTGCGGCCTGTCCCCAAACTACCAAAACAGTAACCATAGACATAGGCACGAATAGACCATGGCAGTTGCGTCGGTTCACCAACTGTAACAGCTCAAACCTGATCTATTTAATCACCTGCCCTTGCAAACTACAATATGTGGGGATGACCACTCGAAAAATTAAGCACAGAATCTCTGAGCACAAAAGTTCTATCCGTTGCTGCAAACAAGCCACGAAAATGACGAGTCATTTTTTACAAATGGGCCATCAACCCACTGATATATCATGGACGGTACTGGACCAACCATGGATCCCCTCTGTGGTCACTGATATATCAAAGTTCCTGTTTAAATGTGAGCAAAAGTGGGTGTACAGGCTTCACAGTGACACATGTGGGCTGAACGATGAAATCCCATGGATGTCATTGTGATCCTTTGGATTCCCCTTCTGTACTCAGTGTAATATAAAACGTTCTGTCATTTGAACAACTGAAAAAGAAATGTGCTCTTTTGTCTATTCAAGGGCTTCCATAACTTGTCTATGTGACTTTTGGGCATATGTACATTTCGACAAACATTTGTACTGATAATTTAATATTTGTGCTTCTAAAATATCACATTGCGTGTCAAAATCACCAGTTTTTGGCACGCGTTTTGCGTGTTCCCTTCCAGGGATTCGAACACCTGAATAGCACGGGCCATAACTACAAATCCCGCTACCCAACGCGTTTACCGGCGTATTTGCCATGATGACGCGTATTCAATCTAAACGCGGCATTTGAGGCCGCAGGTACTACAATTCCCAGCACCCATACCGCGCGCGCGGTTTTGATGACGTGCGAAGGGCGTCAGAACTTGCACGACGCCAGACGCGGCAAGAGGGCGGACTCAGATTGGACATATAAGCCCCGTCGGTGCACCGAGTCGTTTCCTCCCTACGAAAGAGCTTTGAGGGACGACCGGTGTACCGACGGAGAGGTGAGTCAATACGGGCTATGCAAGGACGAACTAAGGTAGTCCATGTTGGTTGAAAGAGTGTTGGAGTCCATTACTTCATAATGATAAACTTGACCAGGGAGAGGGTGCAGGTGGCTGTATGTGTGTGACGCATGGGCGGCGCCCGCATGGAGGTGTTCTGCCATGGAGTATATATAGGTGTAAATACATCTGAGTTTGTTATCTTTTTCTAGTGCGGTGCATCCACTACCTGAGCTCGTGCCAGGTGAGGTGGGGCTGTTCCCTCTCATCAGTTGGGTGAGTGAACATATATATATAAAAAAAACCACTATATTTGGTGTGTTCGGATTGATTTTGACGGTCTGGACTTTGTGGTCATCACTCTCCGGATGACTGGCACATTGTAATCTTTTTGGCATAATGTGTACATCTTTGTTGTTTCCAAACTGTACCTTTACATCTATCATTTTTCATCTTGTATTTCAGGATGAGAGGATGATTAAAACATACACTTTCAGGTGATATGATCCTTTTTATCTAACCTAGCAGTAGCTCTAATGGTCCTGAGGAAGCAGCAGGGGATCTTTTGACCTCATTCGACTGCAGAAACATGTCGACCTCATATCCTTTATAGTGGACATTTGTTAAACCACTATTTAGCACTGTTTTTATTGATTTAGGAGTGTGAGGGTGTTTATTAAATTGTTTTTCCAAATCACTACCTAATTTTAGATCTTCCTATCTTTTTCACTACTCACTTTCTCTCAAGCACTGCTATTCAGTTCACCACTAGAAACGCCATCGCATTCACATTAGCATTTCACATCAGGATTAAAATACTGGTTTTTCCTGTGTATGACAACTAATCACCAACACAGGTTTTTTCACCCCTGATTGTGAATTATCTATGCCTAAGAGATCCCAAATGATGAAGGGCGGTCTCGATGGTGGACTGATGGGAACTCATTGTTAGTTAAAATCACTTCTTTTTTCTGCATGTAAAGGTACTTTTTTGTTGGACTCTCTGTTAATCTTTTGTTGGTGTCACAGTTCTGTTTAGGGGGCTTAACAGATAGGGTCTATAAACTTTCCCCTAGGACCTCTCTTGTGTTTATTAGTACCGATGGGATGTGCCATTTCTTGCAGTTACTTTGAGGCGTTTAGTAATTTCCTGGAAGGTAAGTGGGTACACTGCCTAGACGACTTTATTTTCATTGGCAGAGTGGGAACGGAGGAGTGTGCCGACCTTCTCCGCCTATTTATGGGTCTGGCAGAGAAGTTTAGTGTTCCAGTAGTGCCAGAGAAAACAGAGGGCCGAGTCAACAATCTATCCTTCCTAGGTATAGAACTCGACTCAGTGGGCGGGACTTGCAAACTACCAGCAGAAAAGGTGTTATAACCTCACCAAATTATCTCTAGCTGTGGCAGCAGAAAAAGGCGGCGCTAGGTGAGGTGCAGCAATTGCTGGGGAAACTAAATTTCACCACCAGAGTAATCCCTGCCGGGTGCCCCTTCCCCAGACGACTGACCTGGTTGACAAAAAAACTATCAAAGAAACACCACAGGGTTGTTTGACACTAGAGGGGAAAGAGTACCTGGGGCAATGGGAAGAATTCCTGGCTATGTTCAATGGTACCCTCATGTGGTGGGAACCCTGGGTGAGGGCTGATCAACTTGAACTCTACACCGATGCGACTGCCAGCCTTGTCTTTGGGGCTATTCTGGGGACAGCATGGGTGGCGGCGAGATGGCCAGACATCTGGCATCATCAGGGGCCAACAGGCAACATCACACAGGGAGAGGTGTGACGCCACGGCCAGGGTGACTGACGGTGGAATCTGGGGATCACGTTTCGATTCCTAGCGCCAGCGGCAGATTAGCCCGGCACCATGTGACTCTGGGCAATAGCTTGCTTAATCTTCCTGATGGCCCCCAGCGCCTAGAGACCCTTACGGGTGATTGTTTGCGCTTTGCAAATGTGGATTATTATTATTATTATTATTCCTGGAACTGTTCCCCATAGTGGTGGCATTTACCTTATGGGGCCACAAGCTTGCCAACAGGCAGATAATCCTTTGGTCAGACAACCAGGCGATAGTGCAGATGGCAAACTTACGGACAGCAAAATGCCAGGAGGTGGTCAAGCTGCTGGGGAAGCTGGTCGGTTGCCAGCTGGATTCGAACATAGCCATTAAGGCCAGACACATCGCCGGGGTGGATAACGCAATGGTTGATTACATTTCTCCTTTTCAGTGGGGCAAGTTCAGGGAGCTGGCACCAGAGGCAGGGCAAATTATGACACCAGTGCCGGAGGGCATATGGGATTTGGTGGGCATGGGATAAGGACTCTACTGGACAACGCTCTGGCACCCAAGTACAAAACCGTTATAGTAAGTACTGGGCGACCTTCACGGACATAACAGGCACCAAGGAAGTGCAAGACATTGGGAAAAAAGAAGTAACCACATTCATGGAATGGGTATTCCGGGGGGAGGAGTGCATGTTGTGGACACAGGCACACCTGAGTACGATCGCGCACCACACAAAGCTAGTAAAAGGGGGAGATCCAACTCGGTCTTTCCTCTGTAGAATGGCGCTGAAGGGCTAGGGTGGACTGCAGCCCAAGAATAGAGAGAAGAGGCAGCCCATTGACTTTGCAGTCCTAAAATGGGTGATGGGCATCTTTGCAGAGGTATGCAACGGGGACCATGAGATGAAGTTATTTAGAGCAGCATTCGAACTAGCCTTCTTCAGGGCTTACAGGATCAGTGACCTAGTCGCCTCAGCCAAAGGAGACCCAGGAACAGCATGCATACACAAAGCGGACCTGTAGTTAGGGGCAGGGCACATCGTAATCCATTTGCGCCGATCAAAAACAGACCTATCAGGCAAAGGGCAGTACACCAGGATTGAGTGAATCAAAGATGAGTCATGCTGCCCAGTATGCTTGATCCGGACTGCATGGTGCAAGTGAGGCCTTCAAAGGTGCTACTATTCATGCATAGGGACGGGTCCTACCTGAGCCGGTTTTAGTTCATATCGGTCATGAGGAGGTCTCTGGAGAAGGCTGGTTTCTCACAAAGAGAATTCGGATCATGCTCGTTCTGAATAGTCCCAGGCCTGGGGGTTGGGGCTGATCAAATCAAGGAGGTGGGGCAATGGGCCTCATGCGCATACAAAAGATACATATGCCCCCCACTTACTAAGTCTTGGCTGTACCTCACCCCCCACCTCTTTAGGTCAGTCAGTGAGTCGCAGGAAGGTATGGATCACGGGGCACTCGTACATAACTCCGGCACAGTGGTGGGCGGCAACACATTGAGAATCCAGAGGGATATTACTCCGGAATACAGAGGTGACCAGGGAGGGCAAATCCGGGATTAAGTGGGACCAAATGCCCCCCCCCCCCTGTGGTGCAGAGGGCACTCAGGCAAGGCGAGAGGCCAGATGTGATAGTTGTGTACCTAAAGGGTGTTGACTTGGCGGCCCTGGGAAGAAAAGGCTTACTGGAAAAATTAGTGTACGACCTAGCAGCACTAGCCAGGTTAAACCACCCTGTAGAAATAATATGGTCTGAAATGATAGCACGCATGGCATGGAGGGGGGCCATAGACCAGGGTGCAGTGGAGTAATCCAGACGCAAACTAAATATCACCATGGCGAAAATATGCAGTGCCAACAACTGGGATTTTGTAAGACATGGTGTGATCAACATGAGGTCCCTGGGATACCACTTGGACGATGGGGTGCACCTGACTGGAGTAGGCATGGAGATGCTCACACTCAACATAGTGTGGGTCCTGGAGCAACTGAGTTTCTTGTGAGCAAGGGCACGGGAGGTGACAAAGGGGGAGCTACCACCGATCGTGCAACTATCAGCAGCATGGCGGAAGAAACCCAGACAAAGATCCAAAGGGGAAAGTACCATAGGTAGAAGAGCCACTCACACAGTGCCCTTGGGATGCCTCATGGCAGGGACATGGGTGAGCAATTGATAACACACATCACAGGCAGAGTAGAAGAAAGGCTCGAACAGTTTCCTTGGGATGCTACACGGCAGGGACACTGGGGAGCAGGTGAAGTGGCTGGCAAGGCCCAGCAGGAACAGCACGTGCAGCCCAGGCATGTCCTAACAGACAGTCACAAATCGGTAGCAGGGGAAGCCTGAAACCATGAACATTGAGGCCTTGCACATGGGGTACCTCGAACAAAAGCAGTGCTGACAAAAGGACAACGTCAAGCATAGAAAATAATGCAGGACATAAATTCACATGGATGTTTATGAATGACCAACTAATAAGTTGTGAAATATGTAATCCATGTGTTGAATAAACTGCAGCCTTTTATACACCATATCTTGTTGTCACAGAAATGACTTTATGGGGAAGGGTCACATGCGGGTAAGGACGGGGATGAGCGGGGTGAACTTGCACCCCCACACACACACCCCCCTGGGAGGTGTCTGGCGTAAGGGCACTCAAACGTCTGTCCATGTGTGCTAAAAGAAAGCTGCCACAGAGATTGCGGGTCCAGATGGAGCAGTAATCAGAAATATTGACTGCTTACTTATTGTGATGCTAAATGTGAAAAAATAAGATAAATCCAGAGTTCCACTAACCAATTGTTCTCATACCGACTCCGTGACTGGCAGCAGCGTGAGCAGCGAAGAAATAACTACTTTGTAAACAAACACTTATGTAATTTCTGTGTAAAAAAAATACCATCAGTGAAATGTCATGATTGACAGCCAATCAAGCCTATGACTGAAGAGGTCTCACCCAAACAAGCCAGCCAGGTACAACTGTTTGTTCACCAGACCTGTAAAACACATTCAGTTTGATGCTATAGGTACTGATAGACTTCACTTTTGACCCAGTGGCAATTATTGAACTTTCTTTTAATTGTACTTATCACGTGTGGCAGTGTCTTTCTTAATAAATGATTAAAGTGAATGATCCATTGTGTAGTATTATACGGTTTCTCTGTTGGTCAATGATCTATTACTGTTGGGTTGTTTGGCTTGTGAAACAACAATGTACTTCCAATCATACATCAAGTAAATGCTCACGTTTTAAAACTCTGCATGACTGAAGTTTTGCTTCTGGATGCTGGCTGTTACATCACTTTTCTTCTGAATAGCTAGGGTTTTGAGAGTCTTGTCCATGGAACATTTTAGGACATTTCCCCATTGATTTAGCAGGTATTGTTGCACATTTTAATGTGAATATGCCAGATGTGAGGTGTGTAGGTTCTACTCATGAAGGAAAAACATGTGTTTTTATGTTGGACTTATAGATTTGAGGGCTGGCTTTTAAGACAGCATTACGTGTCTTGCCAGACTCCTGTTTTCTCAAAAAGTCATATATATTATTTGTCCGTAGGGGGCCTTTTGGGTAGCAGTCTTATCTATATATCTGTTTAACTCGCATTCATATTTGTGTCTACCCACCATAGCATGCAGCATTGGATAGTGGGTTCACTTCACGTTGAATGACGACACAAATGAAATGCATATTGTTTGCTTCCATCTACATGTAGTTCCTTATTTTTCAATTGCAAAGCGGTTCAAAGTATGCTGTTGTATGCATGTTTATATTCCCTTTAAACACTGGTTATTTATTTACCCTGCACTCTTAAGTGTTCAAATAAATGCGGATTTATTTGCCATTTCGTTTTTAAGATAGGTTTAAAAATGTACACTGCAACATTTTAGCTGCCTGCGATTAGAAAGGTGATTTATTTTTGTCTTCTTTTCAAATGACAACAACATGCATACAAGTGTTGTTCTTTTGTAGAAAAAAAAACACTAGTATAAGAGCTGCATCAGTGAATAATTTTAAGTGTAAAATGTGCATGGCAGATATGTTTAAGTTGTGGCTTGATTCTTTTTTTTTTGTGTCACATACTTGCAATAATTTGTTTTTTAAATAATCATCACGCCAGCTTGCCAAATCTGAACCTTTGCTAATGCTTGTCGATCTCTGCTGTGGCGTGAAACTCTCCAATGGAGCCTTACTCACTGTAATACGCCCGCAGGGATCGCACCAACGGAATCGGAGGAGGAATAGCCACCGTCCACAAGTCCACCCTCAAGTTCGCCACCCACGCAGTCGACACCCTCAACATCGCCGAACACCTGCACTTCTGGATCCAAACCGACCCCAACACCACCCTCAGAGGAACACTCATCTACAGACCCCCCCGGACCCGGGCTCAGTTCAGCGACTCCATCGCCGACCTCGCCAGCACCCACGCACTTGCCTCCATGGACTACATCCTCCTCTGGGACCTAAACTTCCACCTCGAGAACAACAACAATGCCAACTCCGCCACCCCGATCGACCACCTCGCCAACCTGGGCCTCAGAGAACTCGTCACCGCACCCACCCGCACCGCCGGCCACACGCTTGATCCGGACATCTCTATACAGGCTCCCACGTCGCCTTCGACCACATCACCGAACTCCACTGGACCGAACACTGCTGCATCCATTTCACCTTCAAGAAACCAACCACGCACCACCCCATCCAACAGATGCCTGGCCGCTGATGGAGCAAAGTCACCGAAGACCAGCTGATCACCTCCCTCACCCCGAACCCACCCACCGACCCCACCAACCCAGACGCCGCAGCCTGAAACCTCCGACAGTGGATCGACGATTGCGCAAACACCCTCGCCCCGCTCAAGAAACCTTCCAACAGCCACGCCAACAAGAAAGCCACCTGGTTCACCGACGACCTCCAGACCTCTAAACACACATGCCGGAAACTGGAGAAGACATGGCTCCATGAATGCACACTGGACAACCACGCAGCCCACAAGGACGCCACCCGCAGACACCGCCACCTCATCAGATTAGCCAAGAGATCCTCCTTCAAAGACCACTTGGATAACAATGCACACAACAGCAAAGAGCTCTTCAGCATCGTAAAGGAACTCTCCAACTCCAGCGCCAACGACATCCCGCCCTCACAAGAACTGTGCGACTCACTAGCCATCATCTTCCCCCGCAAGATCACTGACATCCACAACAGCTTCAACTCCACGACCGCCCCGACTACACCAGACTCCACCTCCCCTGTGAACACCACCAGTGCCAACCGACTGACCTCCTGGTCCAACGTCAACGATGATGAGACACGCAAAGTCATGAACTCCATTCACTCAGGATCTCTGTCTGACCCATGCCCACGCCACGTATTCAACAAAGCAGACGCAGCCATCGCACCCCAACTACGGTCATCAACATCTCCTTCGAAACAGCGACATTCCCGGAAAGCTGGAAGCACGCCGAAATCAACGCCCTCCGCAAGAAGCCCAAAGCGGACCCCAAGGACGTCAAGAACTTCCGTCCCATCTCCCTGCTCCCGTTCCCAGCAAAGGTCATCGAACAAATCGTCAACATGCAACTGGCCCGCCACCTCGAAGACAACAACACCTTGGGCCCGTCGCAGTCCAGATTCAGACGAAACCACAGCACCGAGACAGCCCTCATCGCCGCCAAAGACGACATCAGGAGCCAACTAGACAACAGTGAAACATCAGCCCTCATCCTCCTGGGCCTGTCAGCTGCCTTCGACATGATCTGCCATCGCACTCTAAAATCACGCCTCCTAGAAGCCGGAATCCAAGAGAAGACTCTTGACTGGACCACGTCCTTCTTCTCTGGCAGAACCCATTGCGTCCGCCTCCCACCCTTCTGATCCGAAGCCACCAACATCATCTGCAGCGCCCCCCAGGGCACATCCCTCAGCCCAACACTGTTCAACGTCTACAAGGCTCCCCTCGAACAAGTTGCCCACCATCACATCCTCAACATCATCTCCTACGCTGACAACACCCAGCTCATCCTCTCCCTCACCAAGGACCCACTCACCGCCAAAACCAACCTCCATGAGGGAATGAAGGCCATCGCCGATTGGATGAGGAGCAGCCGTCTGAAGCTGAACTCGGACAAGACGGAGGTCCTCATCCTCTGACCCACCCCCGCAGCCTGGGCCGACTCCTGGTGGCCGACCACACTGGGAACAGCACCAACACCCACCGACCATTCACGCAATCTAGGATTCATCCTCGACTCCCCCCTCTCCATGTCTAAGCAGGTCAACGCCATCTCCTCCTCCTTCTACAACACCCTCCGCATGCTCCGCAGGATCTACAAGTGGATCCCGACCGAAACAAGAGGAACGGTGACACAGGCCATCGTCAGCAGCAGGCTGGACTACGGCAACTCACTCTACGCAGGAATCCCAGCCAAACACCTACGACGACTGCAACGCATCCAAAACGCCTCCGCCCGACTGATCATCAACGTCTCCCGCCGCAGCCACATCACCCCCCACCTAAGAGACCTACACTGGCTCCCCTTCGACAAGAGGATCACCTTCAAGCTCCTCACCCACGCACACAAAGCACTCCACAACGCCGGACCATCTTACATGAACAGCAGACTCAGCTTCCACACCCCCACCCGCCAGCTCCGTCCGCCAGCCTCGCCCTCGCCGCTGTCCCCCGCATCCAATCCGGTGGCATATTATTTTCCCACCTCACCGCCAAGACCTGGAACACCCTCCCTACCCACATACGGCAGAGCCAAGACCTACTCGCCTTCAGAGGACTCCTCAAGACCTGGCTCTTCGAGCAGTAGCAGCACCCCCCTCCCCTCAGCGCCTTGGGACCCTCACGGGTAAGTAGCGCGTGAGGAGTTGGCCTGATATGTGATGACCACTATTCTAGTGGGCACCCTGTATCAGTCCAAGCAACCCTTACGGTGATGGTTGTAAAGTCAACCTTATAGACCAACTATCCTAGTGGTAGCATGGGCAAAGCAGTCTTAGGCTAATACTTCAAAGAGCATGTGAAGCCAATTGTTTTACCAATAATAACCCCTTGAACACCAGATGAAAGAAAACCACACAAGGTACATCAAATATATATGTATTTATTACTAACACAACCCCTCTGCACTCTTTATGAGTTCAGAGTTCGAGATACAGCACAAGTGAGTCAATAAGCATACTATAAGTTGCACAAATACAATTCTGCCCTAGGGGCCTCACAAACCATATACTAAGTAATTGGTATAAGAACCACTTCAGGAAAAGTGAATAGGCCTAGGGAATCACTGGGACTACACTGAACAACCACAGGTTAGGAAGTAGGAGTCCCACAGGATGAGTGTGCAGTGTCTAAACACACACGCAGGTTCGCATAGACTTTCAATGGAAACGTAAAGTTTACAAAGTAGTTGATTTCGGATACTTCCGGATGGACTACGGGAAACCCAGTTAGACTAGGACACTTGGATAGTTATTACCCACGGGAGCACCGGAGTACTCGAGTTACCTCACCCAGGTAAGCCAGGTGCATAGGTGTTCTTTCGTGTCGGGTTTTGTTGTCGAATCCTATGGAGAGCTGCACAAAGATGCTGCAGGCGACCAGGTGGAAGATGTCCGGTTGGAATCAAGGGTGGATTGGAGCAGTGAAGAACCTGAAAGCAGAGGGGACAGAGTCTGGGTCACTAGGCAGTGACCAGGAAGGAACCAGGTGATGTCGAGCTGCAAATAGGTGAAGAAGTGAAGCTTGTCTCTGCAGCCACGTGGACCAGGAGGCATCGACGATGACCAAGAGCTGGATTCGGACTGTCCCATAAAAGATCTCACTGTTGGCGGTGTTGGCTTCGGGATTGGAGTCAAAAAGCCTTGGCAAAGGCAACCCACGCAGGAAGGGAAGATCGGCTTCTGTTCAGACGAGCACGGTATGGGGAGCTTCCCCTTTACAGGAAAGCAGGAGCAAGCCCAGTGCAACCAGGCAAGCAGTGTTGATTCACAAGGATGTCTTCAGGAGGGCCATTAGCCAATGGGCTAGCAACCGCAAAGACGCATCAAGGAGAAATGCAGGCACAGGCCCAACGTGGCACTTGTGAAGTGTGGAGGGCTGAGCTTCAGTGCACTTACGGCTCGGGGTTGGGGCTTCTCAAGTCCCAATGCACAACTTAGAGAACACCTAAGAAGCTGCACAGTTAGCAAAAAGCAGGTGCTGCAGGTAGTCCGTTCCACGTCTCTCGTGTCGGCCATGGGTCTCAGCTTTGCTGTAGATGTGGGTCGGAGTCAGAGAAGTCTGGAAGTCTGGAGGCTGCGTCGCTGAGTCTTCGGGTTCCAGCGGGAACGTTGACAAAGCAAACTGGCAAGTCACTGACGGTGCCTGTTTGCACAGGGTGGTTACTCCTTGACCACAAGGGAGATTCTTCAGTCTTCAGTCTTCTAGTTGCAGTAGAATGTTGAAGGTCCAGAGTTTCATTTCAGAGTTTCAGTTCAGGATAATCTAATGTCTCTTGACACAGCTCCTAGCTTTATACCATTGTAAGGGTCTGGATTGCCTGCTAGGTCCCTCCTATGGGTGGAACCTGGTAAGGGGTTGGTTACACCCCTTTCCCTTTGTCCAATTCCATGCCAGAGCCAGAGTGTGCCCCAGGCAGTGTCTCATTTCATTCAACCCACCCTTCCCACATACACTACAGCCTGTCTGGGGGGTGCTAGCTGCTCCCAAGGCAGGAAACCTTTTGCCCAGGCCTCCCCTGCCGGAGTTTCGTCCAGCAGTAGGAGGTCAGACTCGTGTCTGTGGAAGCAGCATCCATTATGTGATGCTGAGGCTCTGTTTAACTTTAACTGGGTAAAGCTACAATTACATGTCTTCTCCCTGTAGAAGGGTGGAATGCTACCCCCGCCGCCAGGACTGGCGGGGAGGGGTAGTATTCCAAAGCATATGACACCTTACACAACATGCTCTGATAAAGCCAAACCAAATTTAGCATTAACCGCGTGGATTATAATGCACTTAAGAGTATATGGTATGGCTATATGATAAAACAGCTATAGGGACATGGTTCCGAAAGTTGCAGACAGGCTCAGCTCATGCTAGAGCACCATCTCACATAAAACCAAGCACTCTGCCTGCAGGATTGTCAAGGCCTGCCATAGGAGTGACTTATAGGTATATATGTGTCTATATGTAATGGTAGGTATAGGGATACTATACCTAAGCAAGGGGTGATTACACGACCTTGCCACAGCTGAGTGATCATCCAGTTGTGTCAATTTGTGCCAGCCAGGGGTGGCATAATACATGCTGTAGCCCCTGGTAGGCCTTGGATGCACCTATGCCCTGGGTACCTATGGTACACTAAACAGGGGCTCACAAAGGTGACCCAGTACCCAATTAGGTATGTACCTAAAGTAGTTGGTATAAATTTAGAGTGAGAACAGTTGGGCTGTGGGTCTGATTAGTAGGCCCACAGCCACACTAAAGTCGAGAAAATAGTATATAAGAGCAAAAATTGGGGGTGACCATAGGAAGTAGACCATACTCTCCTACGCAGTGCACTTTACAACTACTATGATTGATTGATTGATTGATACATATGGATTATTATCTGCAACCTCCAGTGCCCACCTTTCAAAATAAGATCAGCTGAGGAGCATGTTGTGTGTTACACTTATGACACCAAACATGTTGTGTAGGATGAATGTGAAAGACAGTTATACAATTCAGCCTGGCATCTGCTCACAGGCAGGTCTGTAGCAGATCAGGGCCAATCTTAATTCTTATACATTATTTGGTTATTGAAAGGACCTTTACATTACCCGAGTATGGTGTATAGCATGGGTATCAGTAATCCAAAAAGAGGTGTATAGTCACAAAAGAGTGTGATATTCTGTGAACATGTAACAAGCGAGAGCGTGGATAGAAGAATTACACTAGGCTGAAGAAACTCCCATCAGCCCACCATTGTGGCGGAATCTCATCATGTGGGATACGGATGGTAAATCCAAATCTTGCCCAATCCCATCTAATGATGGTGCAGAGATGGATGACCGGGGTAACCTTCTAGCCACAGTGTATTTCGAATGGTGCTGATAGTTGTGCAGTGCTCGGTGAAAAAAAGGGTGTGTGAAATTAAAATTAACTACTAGTGCAGAAAATATGTTTATTAGGAACTGCGCTAGTGTTAAGATTTAAAGAACGCCTAATAGTTTGAAAATATAACTATATATTGGCGCTGTGCAGTGTGGTCGACATGTTTCAGCTTACGGAGCGAAGATCTCCAGCTTTCTTCAGGACCATGATGGAAAGAAGCTACTGCAGAGTGAACAATTTTACAGTGTAATTGTAAACAAAATACATTCTCCTACCAGAATCTTGGAGCCCCAATATTAGCTGGTGGAAAGTGAAATAACTCGTCCTATTCCCAGCGTTTTGTGGGAAGTAACCTCACCTCACCCGGCACCCGCTCGGGAAAATGAGGCCCTGCTCTGTCCGTCGGTACCTCGATCAGCTTCTGAGTGGGAGTGGAGGTCAAAGCATGGGTACTCACAAACTTTCTCTCGGGGGCCAAATTTACAGTGTGGTTTGTGGCCAAGGGCCGCACGGGTGGGGGCGGGGTCAGTGGGGGAGGGTGTGGGGCTAGAACAAAAAAATCTGTGATCATGAAGTTGAACACAGGCCTCTGCAGCAGACGCCTTTGTCCACTCAGCCACCAAACCCGGCATACACGCATCTTTCTCTCTCTCTCTCTCTCTCTCTCTCTCTCTCTCTCTCTCTCTCTCTCTCTCTCATCTCTCTCTCGCTCTCTCTCTGTCTCACTCTGTCTCCCTCTGCCTCACTCACTATGTTTGTCTCCCTCTCTCTCTCTCTCTCTGTCTCCCTCCCTCTCTCTCTCTGTCTCGCTCCCTCTCTCTCTCTGTCTCCTTTCCTCTGTCTCCCTCTGTCTGTCTCCTACTGCCTGTCTCCCTCTATCTGTCTCCCTTAGTCTTCTCCTTCCCTCTGTCTCCCTCTGTCTGTCTCCCTCTGCTCCCTCTCTCTGTCTGTCACCCTCTGTATCCCTCTCTCTGTCTCACCCTGTCTGTCAGCCTCTGTCTCCCTCTGTCTCCCTCTGTCTCCGTCCCTCTGTCTCCCCCCTCTCTCTCTCTCTCTTCTCTCTCTCTCTCTCTCTCTCTCTCTCTCCCTCTCTCCCCCTGTCCCCCACTGTCTGTCCCCCTCTGTCTGTCTCCCTCTGTCTGTCTCCCTCCTGTAGAGTAGTTCATATATTCCCAATAGGCTCTGAGCATTGGAATTACATATACTATAGTTTAGACGTAGGACTAAGATCGACTAGGTCTCCATCGAATATTTTAGACTTAATTGTTAGTGCCAGCTAGCTCAGAGATCACTAAAAACTTTCTTGAATGCACAAGAAGGGATTAGTTTCTGATAACCGCATAAACATGACAACTTTGTTTCCCTAGAATAAGAAATCAATCTCTAGAGTCCCAGAAACAATAGATAGTTATTTCACTCAGTCAATCGTGCATGCTTCGTTTCACCAGAGGTGCAAGAAATAGAGAGATGGGCGTTTTCAATAAAAGGGTATTTATTGAACAGTCTTCTTTCTCATGCAGAAGAAATGAACTGCTAATCGTAATACTGGTTGCAAAGTACAATGCGTACAGTACGAAAAGTATTATAAAATAATACTGTAAAAGCATGATATGGTTTCTAAGCCATAAAATACATACACTAATAAAAAAAGACTAAAAGTACTCAACTGGTGCTTCTAAAATACGCCTACCCCAGTGTACCTAACCTAAGTCTAGTACAAGGGAAGAAGTAAGGGAGGTGTAGCTTAGTTTTAGTATTTTTTGCCAAGAATTTATTCCAAGAATTCTCTAAGGATCTAATCAGCTCCATACCTTGGTTTAGAACGAAGTAGGTCTTGTATCTCTCTCTCAGGACTCGATTTCCCAGCATCCCGCAAGGATAGCCTGGAAACACTGGAGCTGGATATCTCGGCAAGAGAAAAGACAGCATCTCTCTCAGTGCGTCAGCTGGAGGGTCGGCTTCCTTCGGAAATTGCTGCAGCAGGGAGTCGAGCAAGTAGATAGTCGAACTGCTCCAAACCACTGTGTGTTTGCCTGGGCAAATGTGGGCATATTTATACCTTGAAGGTGCCTTCTTTGACATAAGGTTGCACATAATAACGTAATCAAAGACTCATTTCTTTGAAAACTTCATGAGTTCTTGGATAAATCAATATTCAAGCAAGGGGAAGTCCCTGTCTGCTGAAGGCGGGTTTTTCCAAGAAATCGTTGTCGATTTTCGGAACTAGTGGAAGTAGCCGTGCCGTATTTTGACTGCATAGGCTAAGTCTAAATATGGTTATGATTTCTATGCCTATATAAGGATAGGGTGATTTATACCTAGATATAGGCATGAATCTGGAAAATGACACTAGGGTCCTAAAACGCCACACAACACCCACTCCACTTTAATATGTTCAAAACTTCTAAATTATAAGCATCTAAAACATATCTAAGCATGTGTTTACAATCCAGCTCAAAATACATGAAATGCATTTGAAAAGTTTTGTACACGAAAAAATGAGCATTTTGAATAGTAAGCAGTTAAGAACAGTGTTTCCATATGGAGTGTAAAGCATGAAAGCTTTAATACTAATTACATCAATAATGAAATATACATTCAGGAAATGGCTCTTAATAACAGAAGAGAAAAAGAAAATCAAGACCATCCCATAGCAGAATACTGTTTTGGTTACGAGGATAAGGTCAAATATTGTCTCTAGGAAGTGTACAAAAAAGAATTTTTTGTTCTCTAAGAATCGTTCTACTTAAAGCTGATTACTTTGTGCCAAAAAAGTTAAACGTTTTTGGAAAAAGGAGTCAAATCGTATAAAAATAGAGATCCAAAGTGTTTTTGAAACACGAAGGCCAAATTCAGAGTTCATGGAACGCTGTGTGCAGATTTCAAAAGTTATTCTCGGTGTCAGGAGAAAACCTCAAATTGTCTAAGCTGGCAAAGAAATCATCTACCACAGTAGGTGAAAGTGGAACTACTTCATTAAGTAGGTCAATTGTGCACAGATGTGAAGCATCGCCGTCAGCGTCAGTTGCCGCGTTAGCAATGTTCAAATAGGATGGTACCTTTGTGCCTGTTGTTCCTCGTACCTCACTTCCAGTTGGATTAGCTAGTGAGATCTTAATGAATACCGTCATCAGGATAGGTAGCCGTTGAGGGCAACACAACACGTGAACCGTTACCGGACCCAGTAATGCGACAACATCCGTTGGCAGTGCTGATGGAAGTGTAAGACAAACGTCTAACACGCATTCTTCTCCGCAAAGCAGGCATCGTAGAACAGATAAGATGCAATCTTGCCAGATTGGTCTGAACGAAAGAAACCAAGTGGCATTCAGATCTCTTAAACGAGGCAAGCCAAGAATCTGTGTAAATCTGTCACGATACCGCATGGCTAGGAGAGCTTGTTCCATGGAAGTCTGGGCACCGTTGGTGACTGGACTTGCCATATCGGAGCAGAATAAACAAAAATAGAATTCCTGCTACGAGTCCCAAAATGAGAGGCAGGCCGCCGAACACAGACTGCTCAAAATTTGGAAAAATGCAGACAACTGCTTCAAAGGGTGCTAACAGTCCCGAAAAAATTGTCTTAAATACATATTCGATGCCACTGGTATCAGACATGTTTAAGATTTGACCTAACATTTCTGCGAAATGTACTGGGCAGTTTCTTGATAATAATGCATGTATCTCTGCAGAAGTCCTTGCAACTTGCAGATCATACGTTTCTCTAGACGAGCTCAGTGGCACCGTTTTTTGCAAAAGAATGGCTTTCATTCTGCTTAAAGTATCAATTAGTAAAGAAGAGATATTCAGTGAAGGCCATAACATCGACTCCCTGTCTGTCTAGTTTTTTGGATACAATACTTGCATACAACAAGTGACCCTGGCTGACACACTAATTAGATCCGCTTTTCCTGGCAACATGCCACAACAGCTGTCATTCTTGAGCATAACGTAGCTGCCATTGGAGAGCTGCCTGAAAATTGGTTCTATCACTGCTGCTGGTGAACCGTGCAGGTGGCAAGAGAGGTTATTCGAAGAACCTTTGCAGGCTCCGTGTAAAATAATACCTTGACACAAAAGTGTATCGCTTAATGAGTTTTTACAATTTTTACTACTAAGAAATACCTCCTTCCCCCACTCCAACATTTGTGTGTGTATGGTAAATTCCAGGTCGACTTAATGTATCCTTTACCCAACCTTTCATACAGGCCTGCTGGTATATGCTGTAGACAATACTGAAATTGGAAAATCGTCACTGGTATCGTGATGGTGCCATGTATTATCCATTCTAAGACAGGTTTCTCAGAAACGGTTAATGGTAATCTTTCCAGTTTTTCTATGCTCAGCACCGTATAGTCTGTGCCAACGAAATTTGTTTATCTGTAAGGTTAAATACAAAAAACAATGACGTGGTGTTGATTAGACGCCATGGCACGTAGCCTGAACAGAGATTTTGTAACGTCCAGCCTAACAGCATTATAGAACGTAATTAAGACTGGCCATGTTGTAACATTAGCAAGTCCTGCTCTATTATGTGAATGGCAGATGATATAATGCTGTCCAAAGAATAACTTCTGGAGGACAGTGTCGTTAACCCATTGTCCACTACAGAGAGAGCTTTCTCTAAATTAATAAGTACAATTTCTCGTATTTTTTCTGCAGTTTCCATTTGCGTGATTTTCCATGCTTCGTTGTAAGCAGAATATATACCGGCGTATATGAAACATTTTTGACATGGTTTACGAGGTCCAAGTAAGAAGTCTCGCAAAACAACGCCTTCTTTAAGTAAAGTTAAGTGTTGTATAATTTCTGGAAGTGTTGATTTCTGTAGCCACTCAAGGCATAGTTTTTTTACACTGTATGTTGTTACTAACCCTGGATGTTGTCTCTGAGAATATCTTGGATCTGGCCTGTTCATTTTGAACCCCTATGTTTTGTTCAGGAATCTATCTTGACAGTGATTCCTGTCTGTGGGCCTGATTACCCATTTTTTCCAATCAGGATGGATTCTGTTCTGTTTTAAAATATGGGATACGTCTACCTCCTCATCCGCAGTGCCATTACTGTCAGGTGTGGCTTTAGGTGTGGACGGTTTGTTTAATTCTTTTATCTTAGCTAAGCCAAGACAAGATGTTTGTTGAACAGTGTCATTTAAAAACATTATTTGTTCTGGGATAAGCAGGCTCTAAATAAGGCTTCTAAACCTTGCACCTGCCAGTCTTTTGTGCCCCAGACAGTTTTTGTCTCAATGTTGTCTTTCCAAAAGTTAAAACCTAATTTAGACAGCTGGGCATATAAGTTTGCAGAATAAATTTGTTTAGTATTGGTCAACATGTTTTTCATTCCTGTCGTATTCATATTTCTGAAATAAAACGTTTCTGGATTTGTGACATTAAACCCTGCGAAGTATGGAAACGTTTCCTAAAATGTTTTCGAACTGCCTTTTGGCGATGTTGAACAATGTTCCCATTGGGTATAAGTAAAAACATTTCTAGGGTTTGCAGATTTGTGCAAATAATGGTGCCCATAATGATTAAAACAATACATTTGTTCATAATCTGATGAACCTTCTAAGTATTCAGGTTTTGTGGATTTAGCTGACATTTCTAAATCTGTCATCATGTTATTAACAGTTCCAAAGTCCCAATCATCAGAAAATGTGCTGGGTGAGGCAAAGTCACTCAAAGAAACCTTAAACTGGTGTGGAATCTTCAACAGTTCCACCGGGCCATAAATGTCATAATCAGTTGTGTCCTATGCTATTCCACCAGGTATAGGAGCGGCTGTGATGTTCACTGATGAGAGGTTTCTTCGCTCACGATGAGATGATTTGTGAGTTTTCAGGAGCAAGTTATATTCTAATTGCTGTGTCCATTGTACTGTATTTTCCGTCTATCATCTTTCCCAAACTTAATACAAGAATGAGCCAGAGCAGGAGAAAAAGTACACCTAACGCAATCCAAAATTCAACCCATGGTGAAACCAGATATGTTTTTTCAAGCTGATGAAAGAGTTCTGTTGTTTTTTTCTTTGAAAGTTTTATTTACTGGTGTTGTTTCAGGTTCACTGGGATACTCAGAAAAATTATTGAAGTTGATAAAATAGCCAGAGGCAGTTCTGTCAATTGTTGGGATTGCATCCGGATTTTTCAGAATGGCTGGAGGTATTTCTTCCTTTTTCATGACTGTACAGTCAGATGCTATATCATTGTAGGCAGGTGTTTCTTGATGAACTGTTATTTGGGTCTCAAGAGGTACAAGTTCCACGGCTTTGTTGCATAGTCCTTCTTTCCTCACTGCAGGTTTATCAAAGGTGATAAGTCTTTCAGTTTGAACCTCTTGGATTGTAGCAAGATTTGATTGTCTGCTACATCTTGGGAGTCCACTGGGCCTACTACTTATTATCGGCCTCATGATGTGGTTTTACCAGGTCGATGGATACTGTTCTGTTCTCCCTTTTACCAGCAAGCGGCAGTAGTAACAGTGATCTTGTACCAAGGATTGCTAAGACAGGTACTGGTTTTCTGTAAGAAGGCCCAAATTCCTTCTTTACCGCAATCTTTTCCCTGACTAGATCCCCAATCTTTGGAATCCAGACAGGTCTTGCTGGGACAGGTGGTTTTTCTTCAGTGGTCATTGGCTTGTGTGTTGTGTTACTCAGACTTCTTCTTGTTTCATTTAAGTCCTGTAAAACAGCCAAACGGTCTTTGATATCAAAGGGTTTTTGTTCCACCACAAAAGTTTGACAATCAAGATCCTGGATGAGTATTCAAGTACCAAATAGTAGTTCATATGGAGTGATTCCCCCAGAGAATTTCTTTGCATAATATTAAGACTACGTTGGACACTTATTAGGTGTTTGACCCACCCATCACCCGAACCTAATACCCTAGCTGTTATAGATTGCTTTATGTCACGTTTTTTCCGCTCAACTACCGCATTTCCCTCAGGATGGAATGGACTTGAGTACCGTAATGCAACGCCCAAGCTGGTCATGGCCTCCTTGTAAGTTCGAGAGCTACATGCAGGACCCTGGTCAGAATGTAGCGTGCCGATTGTGTATGTGCCGATAAAGACTCGCAAATCTTTTATAAAAGTTGGGGCGTCAGCCGAGTGCTGAGGCCGCATCCAAATGAATCTTGTCCTAATAGTTGTGGGACCGCATTTATCCATGGTGACGTCTGCGTGTAGAAAGTCTAATGCGGTCTAACAGTGGTGTCTGTACTGGGCTGGCTACACTGTAGGCAGGTACCTGGTGGCTTTCAAAGCTATGATCTCTGTAACAGGTATCATAGTTTATTCCAAAATTACAGTAGTACCAATGGATGTCGATACTTTGCTAAGTACAGTAGCGGCTCATGCATCGTGTTGTCCCCAGCGGTTACCAATCCTGATGACGGCATTCGTTGAGACTCCTGCGCTACGACTAGGTGGTGGCAGTGAAGCTGAAAGTGAAAGCAACATCACCCAGGTACGACCTTCTGTGAGCATTGCTGATCCTGAAATCGATGATAGCAATCATTCTCACAACTGCCAAGTTACAGCATTATCGAACTTGGTTGAACTGTCACCTGAATATGTAGACCAGTTCTTTGCGAGCCTGTCTGAATTGATGTTCTCTCCTGAACAGAAACAATAACTTTTGGGAAAACAATCCGGCACACGGCGTTCCCATGCACTCTGAATTCGGACTTCAGCTTTGATAAACAAAAGCTACTGAAAAGTATTTGGAAGTATTTTTTGCCCCGCTGACCATGAAATTATTTTTTCCAAAATATTTACCTTTTTTCTGGCACACTTACTTTGCTTAAAGTAGAACTATTCATAAAGAACAGAGCTTCTATTTTTAATAGATCTAGAGACAATATAACTCCAGCATCTAGCACATTTTACAGCATTTGTATTTATATGTGATGAAATAGTCTCGCCCTTCTTTTCTGTATGTAGAGACATTTCATGTGTAATTTTTCGCAAAATCGTTCAACTGAATATATATGCAAAAGTCTTTTGAATGATTATTCTGCTTAAAACGTACAGTCCCTATTATCATTTTTCATGTATTTCATATACACCATTTCAAATGCAAAATGTATTTTGGGGTGGGTAGGAATACACGTGCATCTTATTGCTTACGTTTTCAGTAATTGATGGACATAAATTCGTGGAGTGGGTGATATGTTTTATCTAGGACCCCGATCAATCTAGCCTGACTGATGACAGCTGATTAGCCAGAAACCGGTCCCAGGACGCTTGTTTCCGGTCCAGGGAAAACATGGCTTGGCAGTTCAGGCTGGACTGTTCCCATGAGGCACAGGGTCAGACTGATTTGCATATGGCCATGTCTGAACTGGGGTGGCGGAGTGAGCTAAAGAATGATGATGGATTTAACCCAGTTCAGTTGACTGGGGGTGAGTGCTTGCATTGTTCAACACTCCATCCATCATCCCCTTTGGTTTTGCTCTGACGTGCAGAAACCACAGTGCTCAAACCTACCTCCTGGGAATGTTGTGTGCCTTGCCTGAACAAGTGATCTGGGACACGGGCCAGGAAGGCTAAGCTGGACCCAATAGGGGCCCATAAGAAACACCCCAGGGGCAGGAGCCAACCTCCAAGCCCACGAAAAGTTGGGGCACGCCGGATTGGGTGCCCTAGAGACAAGGACTATTGGCCAATAAGGACCAAGAAAGTAAAGCATTTGTGGGGTTTCAAAAGAGGTGTAGGGTCCCCCTTTCAACCACAGAAACCCCCAGGGGTTCCCCATACCTTACAGAGGGCCTGTGGCCCCAAACTAAAATCCATATGGGACAACCCTGAGACAGCGAGACAAAAAGTAGGCAAAGAAGTCCAGTTAGGAAGGGTAGCCGCTGCTTTTACTTCCCCACCACTACCAAACCTGTTAGTCTCACCATTAGGGGTGGTACCCAAGAAGGCGACAAGCAAAAAATACTGGCTCATACACCACTTGTCACACCCATAGGGGGACTCTGTAAATGACTGGTTAGAGCAAGGGAACTGCTCGGTAGTATATGCCTCCTTGGATGACGCGGTAACACTGATCAAGAAAGCAGGTAGAGGGGCTATGCTAGCAAAAACAGACATTGAGTAATCATTACGTTTACTACCAGTACATCCAGACAGTTATCACCTGCTAGGTTTCGAACTGGATAGTAAATACTACTATGACAAGTGCTTACCGATGGGATGTGCCATTTCTTGCAGTTACTTTGAGGCGTTTAGTAATTTCCTGGAAGGTAAGTGGGTACACTGCCTAGACGACTTTATTTTCATTGGCAGAGTGGGAACGGAGGAGTGTGCCGACCTTCTCCGCCTATTTATGGGTCTGGCAGAGAAGTTTAGTGTTCCAGTAGTGCCAGAGAAAACAGAGGGCCAAGTCAACAAGCTATCCTTCCTAGGTATAGACCTCGACTCAGTGGGCGGGACTTGCAAACTACCAGCAGAAAAGGTGTTATAACCTCACCAAATTATCTCTAGCTGTGGCAGCAGAAAAAGGCGGCGCTAGGTGAGGTGCAGCAATTGCTGGGGAAACTAAATTTCACCACCAGAGTAATCCCTGCCGAGTGCCCCTTCCCCAGACGACTGACCTGGTTGACAAAAAAACTATCAAAGAAACACCACAGGGTTGTTTGACACTAGAGGGGAAAGAGTACCTGGGGCAATGGGAAGAATTCCTGGCTATGTTCAATGGTACCCTCATGTGGTGGGAACCCTGGGTGAGGGCTGATCAACTTGAACTCTACACCGATGCGACTGCCAGCCTTGTCTTTGGGGCTATTCTGGGGACAGCATGGGTGGCGGCGAGATGGCCAGACATCTGGCATCATCAGGGGCACACAGGCAACATCACACAGGGAGAGGTGTGACGCCACGGCCAGGGTGACTGACGGTGGAATCTGGGGATCACGTTTCGATTCCTAGCGCCAGCGGCAGATTAGCCCGGCACCATGTGACTCTGGGCAATAGCTTGCTTAATCTTCCTGATGGCCCCCAGCGCCTGGAGACCCTTACGGGTGATTGTTTGCGCTTTGCAAATGTGGATTATTATTATTATTATTATTCCTGGAACTGTTCCCCATAGTGGTGGCATTTACCTTATGGGGCCACAAGCTTGCCAACAGGCAGATAATCCTTTGGTCAGACAACCAGGCGATAGTGCAGATGGCAAACTTACGGACAGCAAAATGCCAGGAGGTGGTCAAGCTGCTGGGGAAGCTGGTCGGTTGCCAGCTGGATTCGAACATAGCCATTAAGGCCAGACACATCGCCGGGGTGGATAACGCAATAGTTGATTACATTTCTCCTTTTCAGTGGGGCAAGTTCAGGGAGCTGGCACCAGAGGCAGGGCAAATTATGACACCAGTGCCGGAGGGCATATGGGATTTGGTGGGCATGGGATAAGGACTCTACTGGACAACGCTCTGGCACCCAAGTACAAAACCGTTATAGTAAGTACTGGGCGACCTTCACGGACATAACAGGCACCAAGGAAGTGCAAGACATTGGGAAAAAAGAAGTAACCACATTCATGGAATGGGTATTCCGGGGGGAGGAGTGCATGTTGTGGACACAGGCACACCTGAGTACGATCGCGCACCACACAAAGCTAGTAATAGAGAGAAGAGGCAGCCCATTGACTTTGCAGTCCTAAAATGGGTGATGGGCATTTTTGCAGAGGTATGCAACGGGGACCATGAGATGAAGTTATTTAGAGCAGCATTCGAACTAGCCTTCTTCAGGGCTTACAGGATCAGTGACCTAGTCGCCTCAGCCAAAGGAGACCCAGGAACAGCATGCATACACAAAGCGGACCTGTAGTTAGGGGCAGGGCACATCGTAATCCATTTGCGCCGATCAAAAACAGACCTATCAGGCAAAGGGCAGTACACCAGGATTGAGTGAATCAAAGATGAGTCATGCTGCCCAGTATGCTTGATCCGGACTGCATGGTGCAAGTGAGGCCTTCAAAGGTGCTACTATTCATGCATAGGGACGGGTCCTACCTGAGCCGGTTTTAGTTCATATCGGTCATGAGGAGGTCTCTGGAGAAGGCTGGTTTCTCACAAAGAGAATTCGGATCATGCTCGTTCTGAATAGTCCCAGGCCTGGGGGTTGGGGCTGATCAAATCAAGGAGGTGGGGCAATGGGCCTCATGCGCATACAAAAGATACATATGCCCCCCACTTACTAAGTCTTGGCTGTACCTCACCCCCCACCTCTTTAGGTCAGTCAGTGAGTCGCAGGAAGGTATGGATCACGGGGCACTCGTACATAACTCCGGCACAGTGGTGGGCGGCAACACATTGAGAATCCAGAGGGATATTACTCCGGAATACAGAGGTGACCAGGGAGGGCAAATCCGGGATTAAGTGGGACCAAATGCCCCCCCCCCCTGTGGTGCAGAGGGCACTCAGGCAAGGCGAGAGGCCAGATGTGATAGTTGTGTACCTAAAGGGTGTTGACCTGGCGGCCCTGGGAAGAAAAGGCTTACTGGAAAAAATGGTTTACGACCTAGCAGCACTAGCCAGGTTAAACCACCCTGTAGAAATAATATGGTCTGAAATGATAGCACGCATGGCATGGAGGGGGGCCATAGACCAGGGTGCAGTGGAGTAATCCAGACGCAAACTAAATATCACCATGGCGAAAATATGCAGTGCCAACAACTGGGATTTTGTAAGACATGGTGTGATCAACATGAGGTCCCTGGGATACCACTTGGACGATGGGGTGCACCTGACTGGAGTAGGCATGGAGATGCTCACACTCAACATAGTGTGGGTCCTGGAGCAACTGAGTTTCTTGTGAGCAAGGGCACGGGAGGTGACAAAGGGGGAGCTACCACCGATCGTGCAACTATCAGCAGCATGGCGGAAGAAACCCAGACAAAGATCCAAAGGGGAAAGTACCATAGGTAGAAGAGCCACTCACACAGTGCCCTTGGGATGCCTCATGGCAGGGACATGGGTGAGCAATTGATAACACACATCACAGGCAGAGTAGAAGAAAGGCTCGAACAGTTTCCTTGGGATGCTACACGGCAGGGACACTGGGGAGCAGGTGAAGTGGCTGGCAAGGCCCAGCAGGAACAGCACGTGCAGCCCAGGCATGTCCTAACAGACAGTCACAAATCGGTAGCAGGGGAAGCCTGAAACCATGAACATTGAGGCCTTGCACATGGGGTACCTCGAACAAAAGCAGTGCTGACAAAAGGACAACGTCAAGCATAGAAAATAATGCAGGACATAAATTCACATGGATGTTTATGAATGACCAACTAATAAGTTGTGAAATATGTAATCCATGTGTTGAATAAACTGCAGCCTTTTATACACCATATCTTGTTGTCACAGAAATGACTTTATGGGGAAGGGTCACATGCGGGTAAGGACGGGGATGAGCGGGGTGAACTTGCACCCCCACACACACACCCCCCTGGGAGGTGTCTGGCGTAAGGGCACTCAAACGTCTGTCCATGTGTGCTAAAAGAAAGCTGCCACAGAGATTGCGGGTCCAGATGGAGCAGTAATCAGAAATATTGACTGCTTACTTATTGTGATGCTAAATGTGAAAAAATAAGATAAATCCAGAGTTCCACTAACCAATTGTTCTCATACCGACTCCGTGACTGGCAGCAGCGTGAGCAGCGAAGAAATAACTACTTTGTAAACAAACACTTATGTAATTTCTGTGTAAAAAAAATACCATCAGTGAAATGTCATGATTGACAGCCAATCAAGCCTATGACTGAAGAGGTCTCACCCAAACAAGCCAGCCAGGTACAACTGTTTGTTCACTAGACCTGTAAAACACATTCAGTTTGATGCTATAGGTACTGATAGACTTCACTTTTGACCCAGTGGCAATTATTGAACTTTCTTTTAATTGTACTTATCACGTGTGGCAGTGTCTTTCTTAATAAATGATTAAAGTGAATGATCCATTGTGTAGTATTATACGGTTTCTCTGTTGGTCAATGATCTATTACTGTTGGGTTGTTTGGCTTGTGAAACAACAATGTACTTCCAATCATACATCAAGTAAATGCTCACGTTTTAAAACTCTGCATGACTGAAGTTTTGCTTCTGGATGCTGGCTGTTACATCACTTTTCTTCTGAATAGCTAGGGTTTTGAGAGTCTTGTCCATGGAACATTTTAGGACATTTCCCCATTGATTTAGCAGGTATTGTTGCACATTTTAATGTGAATATGCCAGATGTGAGGTGTGTAGGTTCTACTCATGAAGGAAAAACATGTGTTTTTATGTTGGACTTATAGATTTGAGGGCTGGCTTTTAAGACAGCATTACGTGTCTTGCCAGACTCCTGTTTTCTCAAAAAGTCATATATATTATTTGTCCGTAGGGGGCCTTTTGGGTAGCAGTCTTATCTATATATCTGTTTAACTCGCATTCATATTTGTGTCTACCCACCATAGCATGCAGCATTGGATAGTGGGTTCACTTCACGTTGAATGACGACACAAATGAAATGCATATTGTTTGCTTCCATCTACATGTAGTTCCTTATTTTTCAATTGCAAAGCGGTTCAAAGTATGCTGTTGTATGCATGTTTATATTCCCTTTAAACACTGGTTATTTATTTACCCTGCATTCTTAAGTGTTCAAATAAATGCGGATTTATTTGCCATTTCGTTTTTAAGATAGGTTTAAAAATGTACACTGCAACATTTTAGCTGCCTGCGATTACAAAGGTGATTTATTTTTGTCTTCTTTTCAAATGACAACAACATGCATACAAGTGTTGTTCTTTTGTAGAAAAAAAAAACACTAGTATAAGAGCTGCATCAGTGAATAATTTTAAGTGTAAAATGTGCATGGCAGATATGTTTAAGTTGTGACTTGATTCTTTTTTTTTTGTGTCACATACTTGCAATAATTTGTTTTTTAAATAATCATCACGCCAGCTTGCCAAATCTGAACCTTTGCTAATGCTTGTCGATCTCTGCTGTGGCGTGAAACTCTCCAATGGAGCCTTACTCACTGTAATACGCCCGCAGGGATCGCACCAACGGAATCTGAGGAGGAATAGCCATCGTCCACAAGTCCACCCTCAAGTTCGCCACCCACGCAGTCGACACCCTCAACATCGCCGAACACCTGCACTTCTGGATCCAAACCGACCCCAACACCACCCTCAGAGGAACACTCATCTACAGACCCCCCCGGACCCGGGCTCAGTTCAGCGACTCCATCGCCGACCTCGCCAGCACCCACGCACTTGCCTCCATGGACTACATCCTCCTCGGGGACCTAAACTTCCACCTCGAGAACAACAACAATGCCAACTCCGCCACCCCGATCGACCACCTCGCCAACCTGGGCCTCAGAGAACTCGTCACCGCACCCACCCGCGCCGCCGGCCACACGCTTGATCCGGACATCTCTATCCAGGCTCCCACGTCGCCTTCGACCACATCACCGAACTCCACTGGACCGAACACTGCTGCATCCATTTCACCTTCAAGACCCCAACCACGCACCACCCCATCCAACAGATGCCTGGCCGCTGATGGAGCAAAGTCACCGAAGACCAGCTGATCACCTCCCTCACCCCGAACCCACCCACCGACCCCACCAACCCAGACGCCGCAGCCTGAAACCTCCGACAGTGGATCGACGATTGCGCCAACACCCTCGCCCCGCTCAAGAAACCTTCCAACAGCCACGCCAACAAGAAAGCCACCTGGTTCACCGACGACCTCCAGACCTCTAAACACACATGCCGGAAACTGGAGAAGACATGGCTCCATGAATGCACACTGGACAACCACGCAGCCCACAAGGACGCCACCCGCAGACACCGCCACCTCATCAGATTAGCCAAGAGATCCTCCTTCAAAGACCACTTGGATAACAATGCACACAACAGCAAAGAGCTCTTCAGCATCGTAAAGGAACTCTCCAACTCCAGCGCCAACGACATCCCGCCCTCACAAGAACTGTGCAACTCACTAGCCATCTTCATCCCCCGCAAGATCACTGACATCCACAACAGCTTCAACTCCATGACCGCCCCGACTACACCAGACTCCACCTCCCCTGTGAACACCACCAGTGCCAACCGACTGACCTCCTGGTCCAACGTCAACGATGATGAGACACGCAAAGTCATGAACTCCATTCACTCAGGATCTCTGTCTGACCCATGCCCACGCCACGTATTCAACAAAGCAGACGCAGCCATCGCACCCCAACTACGGTCATCAACATCTCCTTCGAAACAGCGACATTCCCGGAAAGCTGGAAGCACGCCGAAATCAACGCCCTCCGCAAGAAGCCCAAAGCGGACCCCAAGGACCTCAAGAACTTCCGTCCCATCTCCCTGCTCCCGTTCCCAGCAAAGGTCATCGAACAAATCGTCAACATGCAACTGGCCCGCCACCTCGAAGACAACAACATCTTGGACCCGTCGCAGTCCAGATTCAGACGAAACCACAGCACCGAGACAGCCCTCATCGCCGCCACAGACGACATCAGGAGCCAACTAGACAACAGTGAAACATCAGCCCTCATCCTCCTGGGCCTGTCAGCTGCCTTCGACATGATCTGCCATCGCACTCTAAAATCACGCCTCCTAGAAGCCGGAATCCAAGAGAAGACTCTTGACTGGACCACGTCCTTCTTCTCTGGCAGAACCCATTGCGTCCGCCTCCCACCCTTCTGATCCGAAGCCACCAACATCATCTGCAGCGCCCCCCAGGGCACATCCCTCAGCCCAACACTGTTCAACGTCTACATGGCTCCCCTCGCACAAGTTGCCCACCATCACATCCTCAACATCATCTCCTACGCTGACAACACCCAGCTCATCCTCTCCCTCACCAAGGACCCACTCACCGCCAAAACCAACCTCCATGAGGGAATGAAGGCCATCGCCGATTGGATGAGGAGCAGCCGTCTGAAGCTGAACTCGGACAAGACGGAGGTCCTCATCCTCTGACCCACCCCCGCAGCCTGGGCCGACTCCTGGTGGCCGACCACACTGGGAAGAGCACCAACACCCACCGACCATTCACGCAATCTAGGATTCATCCTCGACTCCTCCCTCTCCATGTCTAAGCAGGTCAACGCCATCTCCTCCTCCTTCTACAACACCCTCCGCATGCTCCGCAGGATCTACAAGTGGATCCCGACCGAAACAAGAGGAACGGTGACACAGGCCCTCGTCAGCAGCAGGCTGGACTACGGCAACTCACTCTACGCAGGAATCCCAGCCAAACACCTACGACGACTACAACGCATCCAAAACGCCTCCGCCCGACTGATCATCAACGTCTCCCGCCGCAGCCACATCACCCCCCACCTAAGAGACCTACACTGGCTCCCCTTCGACAAGAGGATCACCTTCAAGCTCCTCACCCACGCACACAAAGCACTCCACAACGCCGGACCATCTTACATGAACAGCAGACTCAGCTTCCACACCCCCACCCGCCAGCTCCGTCCGCCAGCCTCGCCCTCGCCGCTGTCCCCCGCATCCAATCCGGTGGCATATTATTTTCCCACCTCACCGCCAAGACCTGGAACACCCTCCCTACCCACATACGGCAGAGCCAAGACCTACTCGCCTTCAGAGGACTCCTCAAGACCTGGCTCTTCGAGCAGTAGCAGCACCCCCTCCCCTCAGCGCCTTGGGACCCTCACGGGTAAGTAGCGCGTGAGAAGTTGGCCTGATATGTGATGACCACTATTCTAGTGGGCACCCTGTATCAGTCCAAGCAACCCTTACGGTGATGGTTGTAAAGTCAACCTTATAGACCAACTATCCTAGTGGTAGCATGGGCAAAGCAGTCTTAGGCTAATACTTCAAAGAGCATGTGAAGCCAATTGTTTTACCAATAATAACCCCTTGAACACCAGATGAAAGAAAACCACACAAGGTACATCAAATATATATGTATTTATTACTAACACAACCCCTCTGCACTCTTTATGAGTTCAGAGTTCGAGATACAGCACAAGTGAGTCAATAAGCATACTATAAGTTGCACAAATACAATTCTGCCCTAGGGGCCTCACAAACCATATACTAAGTAATTGGTATAAGAACCACTTCAGGAAAAGTGAATAGGCCTAGGGAATCACTGGGACTACACTGAACAACCACAGGTTAGGAAGTAGGAGTCCCACAGGATGAGTGTGCAGTGTCTAAACACACACGCAGGTTCGCATAGACTTTCAATGGAAACGTAAAGTTTACAAAGTAGTTGATTTCGGATACTTCCGGATGGACTACGGGAAACCCAGTTAGACTAGGACACTTGGATAGTTATTACCCACGGGAGCACCGGAGTACTCGAGTTACCTCACCCAGGTAAGCCAGGTGCATAGGTGTTCTTTCGTGTCGGGTTTTGTTGTCGAATCCTATGGAGAGCTGCACAAAGATGCTGCAGGCGACCAGGTGGAAGATGTCCGGTTGGAATCAAGGGTGGATTGGAGCAGTGAAGAACCTGAAAGCAGAGGGGACAGAGTCTGGGTCACTAGGCAGTGACCAGGAAGGAACCAGGTGATGTCGAGCTGCAAATAGGTGAAGAAGTGAAGCTTGTCTCTGCAGCCACGTGGACCAGGAGGCATCGACGATGACCAAGAGCTGGATTCGGACTGTCCCATTAAAGATCTCACTGTTGGCGGTGTTGGCTTCGGGATTAGAGTCAAAAAGCCTTGGCAAAGGCAACCCACGCAGGAAGGGAAGATCGGCTTCTGTTCAGACGAGCACGGTATGGGGAGCTTCCCCTTTACAGGAAAGCAGGAGCAAGCCCAGTGCAACCAGGCAAGCAGTGTTGATTCACAAGGATGTCTTCAGGCGGGCCATTAGCCAATGGGCTAGCAACCGCAAAGACGCATCAAGGAGAAATGCAGGCACAGGCCCAACGTGGCACTTGTGGAGTGTGGAGGGCTGAGCTTCAGTGCACTTACGGCTCGGGGTTGGGGCTTCTCAAGTCCCAATGCACAACTTAGAGAACACCTAAGAAGCTGCACAGTTAGCAAAAAGCAGGTGCTGCAGGTAGTCCGTTCCACGTCTCTCGTGTCCGCCACAGGTCTCAGCTTTGCTGTAGATGTGGGTCGGAGTCAGAGAAGTCTGGAAGTCTGGAGGCTGCGTCGCTGAGTCTTCGGGTTCCAGCGGGAACGTTGACAAAGCAAACTGGCAAGTCACTGACGGTGCCTGTTTGCACAGGGTGGTTACTCCTTGACCACAAGGGAGATTCTTCAGTCTTCTAGTTGCAGTAGAATGTTGAAGGTCCAGAGTTTCATTTCAGAGTTTCAGTTCAGGATAATCTAATGTCTCTTGACACAGATCCTAGCTTTATACCATTCTAAGGGTCTGGATTGCCTGCTACGTCCCTCCTATGGGTGGAACCTGGTAAGGGGTTGGTTACACCCCTTTCCCTTTGTCCAATTCCATGCCAGAGCTGGGGCTAGAGTGCCCCAAGCAACTTGTTTGAACCGGGCTATGCATGAAGCACCTTGTGTGCCCCAGGCAGTGTCTCATTTCATTCAACCCATCCTTCCCACATACACTACAGCCTGTCTGGGGGGTGCTAGCTGCTCCCAAGGCAGGAAACCTTTTGCCCAGGCCTCCCCTGCCGGAGTTTCGTCCAGCAGTAGGAGGTCAGACTCGTGTCTGTGGAAGCAGCATCCATTATGTGATGCTGAGGCTCTGTTTAACTTTAACTGGGTAAAGCTACAATTACATGTCTTCTCCCTGTAGAAGGGTGGAATGCTACCCCCGCCGCCAGGACTGGCGGGGAGGGGTAGTATTCCAAAGCATATGACACCTTACACAACATGCTCTGATAAAGCCAAACCAAATTTAGCATTAACCGCATGGATTATAATGCACTTAAGAGTATATGGTATGGCTATATGATAAAACAGCTATAGGGACATGGTTCCGAAAGTTGCAGACAGGCTCAGCTCATGCTAGAGCACCATCTCACATAAAACCAAGCACTCTGCCTGCAGGATTGTCAAGGCCTGCCATAGGAGTGACTTATAGGTATATATGTGTCTATATGTAATGGTAGGTATAGGGATACTATACCTAAGCAAGGGGTGATTACACGACCTTGCCACAGCTGAGTGATCATCCAGTTGTGTCAATTTGTGCCAGCCAGGGGTGGCATAATACATGCTGTAGCCCCTGGTAGGCCTTGGATGCACCTATGCCCTGGGTACCTATGGTACACTAAACAGGGGCTCACAAAGGTGACCCAGTACCCAATTAGGTATGTACCTAAAGTAGTTGGTATAAATTTAGAGTGAGATCAGTTGGGCTGTGGGTCTGATTAGTAGGCCCACAGCCACACTAAAGTCGAGAAAATAGTATATAAGAGCAAAAATTGGGGGTGACCATAGGAAGTAGACCATACTCTCCTACGCAGTGCACTTTACAACTACTATGATTGATTGATTGATTGATACATATGGATTATTATCTGCAACCTCCAGTGCCCACCTTTCAAAATAAGATCAGCTGAGGAGCATGTTGTGTGTTACACTTATGACACCAAACATGTTGTGTAGGATGAATGTGAAAGACAGTTATACAATTCAGCCTGGCATCTGCTCACAGGCAGGTCTGTAGCAGATCAGGGCCAATCTTAATTCTTATACATTATTTGGTTATTGAAAGGACCTTTACATTACCCGAGTATGGTGTATAGCATGGGTATCAGTAATCCAAAAAGAGGTGTATAGTCACAAAAGAGTGTGATGTTCTGTGAACATGTAACAAGCGAGAGCGTGGATAGAAGAATTACACTAGGCTGAAGAAACTCCCATCAGCCCACCATTGTGGCGGAATCTCATCATGTGGGATACGGATGGTAAATCCAAATCTCGCCCAATCCCATCTAATGATGGTGCAGAGATGGATGACCGGGGTAACCTTCTAGCCACAGTGTATTTCGAATGGTGCTGATAGTTGTGCAGTGCTCGGTGAAAAAAAGGGTGTGTGAAATTAAAATTAACTACTAGTGCAGAAAATATGTTTATTAGGAACTGCGCTAGTGTTAAGATTTAAAGAACGCCTAATAGTTTGAAAATATAACTATATATTGGCGCTGTGCAGTGTGGTCGACATGTTTCAGCTTACGGAGCAAAGATCTCCAGCTTTCTTCAGGACCATGATGGAAAGAAGCTACTGCAGAGTGAACAATTTTACAGTGTAATTGTAAACAAAATACATTCTCCTACCAGAATCTTGGAGCCCCAATATTAGCTGGTGGAAAGTGAAATAACTCGTCCTATTCCCAGCGTTTTGTGGGAAGTAACCTCACCTCACCCGGCACCCGCTCGGGAAAATGAGGCCCTGCTCTGTCCGTCGGTACCTCGATCAGCTTCTGAGTGGGAGTGGAGGTCAAAGCATGGGTACTCACAAACTTTCTCTCGGGGGCCAAATTTACAGTGTGGTTTGTGGCCAAGGGCCGCACGGGTGGGGGCGGGGTCAGTGGGGGAGGGTGTGGGGCTAGAACAAAAAAATCTGTGATCATGAAGTTGAACACAGGCCTCTGCAGCAGACGCCTTTGTCCACTCAGCCACCAAACCCGGCATACACGCATCTCTCTCTCTCTCTCTCTCTCTCTCTCTCTCTCTCTCTCTCTCTCTCTCTCTCTCTCTATCTCTCTCTCTCTCTCTCTCTCTCTCGCTCTCTCTCTGTCTCACTCTGTCTCCCTCTGCCTCACTCACTATGTTTGTCTCCCTCTCTCTCTCTCTCTCTGTCTCCCTCCCTCTCTCTCTCTGTCTCGCTCCCTCTCTCTCTCTGTCTCCTTTCCTCTGTCTCCCTCTGTCTGTCTCCTACTGCCTGTCTCCCTCTATCTGTCTCCCTTAGTCTTCTCCCTCCCTCTGTCTCCCTCTGTCTGTCTCCCTCTGCTCCCTCTCTCTGTCTGTCACCCTCTGTATCCCTCTATCTGTCTCACCCTGTCTGTCAGCCTCCGTCTCCCTCTGTCTCCCTCTGTCTCCGTCCCTCTGTCTCTCCCCTCTCTCTCTCTCTCTCTCTCTCTCTCTCTCTCTCTCTCTCTCTCTCTCTCTCTCTCTCTCTCTCTCTCTCTCTCTCTCTCCTCTCTTCCCCTGTCCCCCACTGTCTGTCCCCCTCTGTCTGTCTCCCTCTGTTTGTCTCCCTCCTGTAGAGTAGTTCATATATTCCCAATAGGCTCTGAGCATTGGAATTACATATACTATAGTTTAGACGTAGGACTGAGATTGACTAGGTCTCCATCGAATATTTTAGACTTAATTGTTAGTGCCAGCTAGCTCAGAGATCACTAAAAACTTTCTTGAATGCACAAGAAGGGATTAGTTTCTGATAACCGCATAAACATGACAACTTTGTTTCCCTAGAATAAGAAATCAATCTCTAGAGTCCCAGAAACAATAGATAGTTATTTCACTCAGTCAATCGTGCATGCTTCGTTTCACCAGAGGTGCAAGAAATAGAGAGATGGGCGTTTTTAATAAAAGGGTATTTATTGAACAGTCTTCTTTCTCATGCAGAAGAAATGAACTGCTAATCGTAATACTGGTTGCAAAGTACAATGCGTACAGTACGAAAAGTATTATAAAATAATACTGTAAAAGCATGATATGGTTTCTAAGCCATAAAATACATACACTAATAAAAAAAGACTAAAAGTACTCAACTGGTGCTTCTAAAATACGCCTACCCCAGTGTACCTAACCTAAGTCTAGTACAAGGGAAGAAGTAAGGGAGGTGTAGCTTAGTTTTAGTATTTTTTGCCAAGAATTTATTCCAAGAATTCTCTAAGGATCTAATCAGCTCCATACCTTGGTTTAGAACGAAGTAGGTCTTGTATCTCTCTCTCAGGACTCGATTTCCCAGCATCCCGCAAGGATAGCCTGGAAACACTGGAGCTGGATATCTCGGCAAGAGAAAAGACAGCATCTCTCTCAGTGCGTCAGCTGGAGGGTCGGCTTCCTTCGGAAATTGCTGCAGCAGGGCGTCGAGCAAGTAGATAGTCGAACTGCTCCAAACCACTGTGTGTTTGCCTGGGCAAATGTGGGCATATTTATACCTTGAAGGTGCCTTCTTTGACATAAGGTTGCACATAATAACGTAATCAAAGACTCATTTCTTTGAAAACTTCATGAGTTCTTGGATAAATCAATATTCAAGCAAGGGGAAGTCCCTGTCTGCTGAAGGCGGGTTTTTCCAAGAAATCGTTGTCGATTTTCGGAACTAGTGGAAGTAGCCGTGCCGTATTTTGACTGCATAGGCTAAGTCTAAATATGGTTATGATTTCTATGCCTATATAAGGATAGGGTGATTTATACCTATATATAGGCATGAATCTGGAAAATGACACTAGGGTCCTAAAACGCCACACAACACCCACTCCACTTTAATATGTTCAAAACTTCTAAATTATAAGCATCTAAAACATATCTAAGCATGTGTTTACAATCCAGCTCAAAATACATGAAATGCATTTGAAAAGTTTTGTACACGAAAAAATGAGCATTTTGAATAGTACGCAGTTAAGAACAGTGTTTCCATATGGAGTGTAAAGCATGAAAGCTTTAATACTAATTACATCAATAATGAAATATACATTCAGGAAATGGCTCTTAATAACAGAAGAGAAAAAGAAAATCAAGACCATCCCATAGCAGAATACTGTTTTGGTTATGAGGATAAGGTCAAATATTGTCTCTAGGAAGTGTACAAAAAAGAATTTTTTGTTCTCTAAGAATCGTTCTACTTAAAGCTGATTACTTTGTGCCAAAAAAGTTAAACGTTTTTGGAAAAAGGAGTCAAATCGTATAAAAATAGAGATCCAAAGTGTTTTTGAAACACGAAGGCCAAATTCAGAGTTCATGGAACGCTGTGTGCAGATTTCAAAAGTTATTCTCGGTGTCAGGAGAAAACCTCAAATTGTCTAAGCTGGCAAAGAAATCGTCTACCACAGTAGGTGAAAGTGGAACTACTTCATTAAGTAGGTCAATTGTGCACAGATGTGAAGCATCGCCGTCAGCGTCAGTTGCCGCGTTAGCAATGTTCAAATAGGATGGTACCTTTGTGCCTGTTGTTCCTCGTACCTCACTTCCAGTTGGATTAGCTGGTGAGATCTTAATGAATACCGTCATCAGGATAGGTAGCCGTTGAGGGCAACACAACACGTGAACCGTTACCGGACCCAGTAATGCGACAACATCCGTTGGCAGTGCTGATGGAAGTGTAAGACAAACGTCTAACACGCATTCTTCTCCGCAAAGCAGGCATCGTAGAACAGATAAGATGCAATCTTGCCAGATTGGTCTGAACGAAAGAAACCAAGTGGCATTCAGATCTCTTAAACGAGGCAAGCCAAGAATCTGTGTAAATCTGTCACGATACCGCATGGCTAGGAGAGCTTGTTCCATGGAAGTCTGGGTACCGTTGGTGACTGGACTTGCCATATCGGAGCAGAATAAACAAAAATAGAATTCCTGCTACGAGTCCCAAAATGAGAGGCAGGCCGCCGAACACAGACTGCTCAAAATTTGGAAAAATGCAGACAACTGCTTCAAAGGGTGCTAACAGTCCCGAAAAAATTGTCTTAAATACATATTCGATGCCACTGGTATCAGACATGTTTAAGATTTGACCTAACATTTCTGCGAAATGTACTGGGCAGTTTCTTGATAATAATGCATGTATCTCTGCAGAAGTCCTTGCAACTTGCAGATCATACGTTTCTCTAGACGAGCTCAGTGGCACCGTTTTTTGCAAAAGAATGGCTTTCATTCTGCTTAAAGTATCAATTAGTAAAGAAGAGATATTCAGTGAAGGCCATAACATCGACTCCCTGTCTGTCTCGTTTTTTGGATACAATACTTGCATACAACAAGTGACCCTGGCTGACACACTAATTAGATCCGCTTTTCCTGGCAACATGCCACAACAGCTGTCATTCTTGAGCATAACGTAGCTGCCATTGGAGAGCTGCCTGAAAATTGGTTCTATCACTGCTGCTGGTGAACCGTGCAGGTGGCAAGAGAGGTTATTCGAAGAACCTTTGCAGGCTCCGTGTAAAATAATACCTTGACACAAAAGTGTATCGCTTAATGAGTTTTTACAATTTTTACTACTAAGAAATACTTCCTTCCCCCACTCCAACATTTGTGTGTGTATGGTAAATTCCAGGTCGACTTAATGTATCCTTTACCCAACCTTTCATACAGGCCTGCTGGTATATGCTGTAGACAATACTGAAATTGGAAAATCGTCACTGGTATCGTGATGGTGCCATGTATTATCCATTCTAAGACAGGTTTCTCAGAAACGGTTAATGGTAATCTTTCCAGTTTTTCTATGCTCAGCACCGTATAGTCTGTGCCAACAAAATGTGTTTATCTGTAAGGTTAAATACAAAAAACAATGACGTGGTGTTGATTAGACGCCATGGCACGTAGCCTGAACAGAGATTTTGTAACGTCCAGCCTAACAGCATTATAGAACGTAATTAAGACTGGCCATGTTGTAACATTAGCAAGTCCTGCTCTATTATGTGAATGGCAGATGATATAATGCTGTCCAAAGAATAACTTCTGGAGGACAGTGTCGTTAACCCATTGTCCACTACAGAGAGAGCTTTCTCTAAATTAATAAGTACAATTTCTCGTATTTTTTATGCAGTTTCCATTTGCGTGATTTTCCATGCTTCGTTGTAAGC